>NW_011340218.1:34413-48063 GCF_000735185.1 Notothenia coriiceps | reverse complement strand
CGTTGTGTGTGTTCGTGTGTGTCGTGTCGTGTGTGTGTGTGTGTGTGTGTGTGTGTGTGTGTGTGTGTGTGTGTGTGTGTGTGTGTGTGTGTGTGTGTGTGTGTGTGTGTGTGTGTGTGTGTGTGTGTGTGTGTCATGGACATTTCTGGCAGGCTCATTGGCATGCAGAGTTCTTACTGTGAGTCTGCTGAGGCAACGGCACCTGCGATTTGACACATACTACTACAGCTTCTTTCACTGTTTTAAATTTGAATTTGTCATTTCATTTATAATGTTGTTATAAATAAACCCCAGTGAAGTCTGACTGCAGGGTATTTATCAGACATTTTTGAGAAAACTTCAGGCGACTGTCACCGCTGTGATCACTGCATGTGATGTAGGTGGCGACAGCACTGAGCTGCAGCTTGGTCACACGGCTCTGTGTTATTCATCACTGCACTGCCCACATCCATGTAAGGGAGACTAAATTAACTGGCAGTGTCCATGCTTTGGAATGATGGCACCATCTGAGGCACGGAAAGGGGATAGTGGTTTTAAGATGCTGAACACTCTCTGAGGCAAAGCCAGGGTCAAACGCTGAGCACCCCTGCTGATTTACACGCCAAACTGAGTAGATAACACACATATATGGCTTCAGATTTAACTAGCTCCTCAAATATCTACATGTCAATATCATCAGAGAACAAAGGCTAACTGGTGAAGGACCTTTGCCGCGGTACCTATCAAATATATAAAAAGAAAAGGATAATTATAGCTTGTTGTGTCTATACGTGTGAGCCCGCAAGAGCTTAATTGCAACCTCAGGTGAAAGAAACAATTGGAATAACAATTTAAATGCCTCTATTGAGTCTACTTTTTTTCCTCCAGTGACTGTCAAGCTAAATCAGGTCTACCTTTAGTCTAGAATGCACATTGTTCGGCTTTGGTAATGGTCTTCTGTCAGCTGAGTGCCGGTGAAGGCTCAGCTGCCAGACAGATGGAGAGAGAGTTTCAACTTAAAGGTCTTAAAGGTAAATCCAGTAATACCAAATCGACATAGACAAGCTAATCCATCTTGTGTTTCCCCATCTCAGAGTAATAAACAGCCTTGAGGAAGTGCATGAAATGTGGTTTCAATTCACAGAAATGATGTAAAATCAGGTTTAAGCAATTTGTTGGTGTAACAATTTAACAGCACATTTCGAATTCTGATAATTTATGAAATGACAAAATATTGAAATAATGTTTATTAAAAAATATTTAGACCTCCGTCCTGTAGAATACATTTAAAGCAAGAGTTGATACCTTTCTCGAGTCTTTACGCTTGGTATAAGATTATAGCCAGAAGTGGGTTAGCTTAGTTTAGCAGTAAGACTAGAAGAAGCAGGAATCAGCAAGCTTGGCTGTAGTCCTTGGTAGAAAAAATAAATAAATATCAAGCTACCTACCTAAACTGCAATATCCGGTCCAAGCCCAGATACTCAAGCACGTAACTCCCGCAAATTCACACCTTTTTGATTCTGCATTTTGATTTTGGTAGGGATTTGCTAGCTAGGTCTGCATACTTCCAGTCTTAAGGCTAAGCTAAGCTAACCATATGCCGCCATAGTCTTTACTGTACATACACACATGTAAATGCTTTAAATGTTGTCATATATTTTCTCAGCAAGTTAGCTAACATGTCATTTTGCTTTAAGAAAATCCCTTTTAGTACAAATTGAATCTTTTTAAGAAGAGGGAGAAGTGTTTTGAGAACGCCATTTTTTGGTTTTGAAAAATAATTGCAAATAGTTTAATATATAACTCTCAACAAGTCAGTTTCAAAATCAGCCTTCTTCCACCTCAGAAACATATCCAGACTCCGGCCATCACTCTCCGACTCTGTTGCAGAGAAGCATTGTTTCATTACCTCACGCCTGGACTATTGCAACGGACTCCTGTCCGGGGGTTCCCAGCCAAACCCTGGACAGGCTCCAGTACATACAGAACTCAGCTGCCAGGGTTCTCACACGCACCAAGCCCTGGCAGCAGATCACCCCTACTCTCTTCAATCTCCACTGGCTCCCGGTCAAGTCCCTTGTCACCTACAAGTCCCTCCGTGCCCTCTCCCCCCAGTACCTCACAGATCTCCTCCACCCTTACATCCCGTCCCGCACCCTTCGATCCTCAGACTCCGGCCTGCTCTCCATTCCCCCTTCACGCCTCCGCACCTTTGGGGACCGTGCCTTCAGTGTCGCTGCCCCCACCCTCTGGAACTCCCTCCCTGCTGAAATACGCAAGGCCCCTTCTCTGAACATCTTCAAATCAACCCTGAAAACTCATCTGTTCAACAAAGCCTTCCAACAATAACTCACTCTCCCCCCCTGCAATGTTGCAGTTCCATTTCCCCTGTTTTATGTTTATGTTTTTATGTCTTGTCCTTAAATGTTTCTTTGTAAAGCAACCTTGAGGTTATGAAAGGCGCTATATCAATTCAAGTTATTATTATTATTATTATTATTATTATTAAGGACTCTCAAAGTTAGTAATAATGTCAAGAGAAAGTCACATTCTTCCACGTTTTCAGAAACTAACAAAAGCTGTGTTTCAAATCTTGACCATGCATTTTTTCTGGTTTCTATGAGGCTGTGAAATACTTGTTTTAATTGAAAGATTACAGAAGGTTTACATAGAAGTTGGGAGACTTTGACATGATACCAGCATTCGAACAGATCATGTTCTTTAGCCTTCACAAAGCCTGTCTTAAACGGCATGTTTGCAGTTCCACAGTCAGATCTTTTATCTGCAAGATGTTGCAACTGCAAATCATCAAGACAAATCAGTTATTACGCTGCCAAAGGTTGACGTCCCATGATGAAAATAGCTGTTCACAAGCTACAAGCGACAAGGTTTCCCATCAGCCCTTTTGAACAAATGTGAAAAGCTGGAAAGACTGTCAGAATCCAGGCGCTTTCCATCTAGTGATTTTCAGGCCCTTAACTCCAAATTCAATACAATTTACGTCAGTGCGGCTCCCTCTGAGAGTAACACACATTTACTAAAGCTCAGAGGGCTCATAGTATGCATTTCACTGATTCCACAAGAAGCTAGAAGGACACACCTGAGCCGGTTTCCTTCATACACAGATCGACTCCGAGCGACGGGGCTCTGCGCTTCTGCATTTGGTTGATGGGGTACAGCAAGAGAGAAAGACTCGAGGGAACAGGGACAGGGAGTTGAGGCTTAGAGGGAAGATGAAGAATATGCGGACATAGCAGAGAAGACCAGTGCGGGGATTCCGGGCTAGGAGCGATGGTGTCAGTGGGAGATGAGATCGTTTGCAAACGTACTCTATGATGCCCGTTAAATCGAGCATATCCTTTGACATATGTATGGTGGAAAGACAGACAGGGTTGAAGAGATTAAAGCTCAAAGAGAACCAACAGGGACTCTCTCAGAGCTCTTCAGACAAGGCTTTTACAAAACACTTGATGGTCCAAGTGCCACTATGAACAAATAATAAACACAACAGTGGTGTCAGTTACTCTTTGAGAAGGAATTTAAGATAACAATAGTGAGTGAAAGAAATACAGTACATGGATTTGATTCATTATCTTTGTATGGTGGGCAGCATTATGCAAAAACAGCATAGTATGTGGTCTAGTTTACAAACATCTCCAGCCTACAAACAGTAGGGGGTAAAGCGGTTTTTACTGAAAGTGTATTGCTGTCTAATTAAATTATAAAGTGCAATTCTTCATTAGGGACATGAACCGCAGCAACACGTAATCAGATGTCTTCTCACATATAGACCCACTATGTCCATTTTATTTTTCCAAAGCCCAAAGCCACCCAACATCATTGCTTCAGCTATTTGCAATATACATAAGGCAAATAAAGAAGAGGTTTTAATATAAACTAAATCAATATTTTACTGTTTTGCATTTTCAGTTTGAGACAAGCATTATGGTGGAAAATGTGAAAAATAAATTAAGTGGAATAAAAAAACCATTTATTTTCTCACCAAGAGCACCTTTCAAGCTGTCTTACAGCATATGGCTGGGTTTAGAGTCTTTTTATTAGTAGTATTTATTCCTTTAAATAAGTAACTTACTTAACTTTTCCTTGTATTCTTAACGCAAGTCCTTATCCAATATATATAGTTTATGTCTCTATCTTTAGACATCATGCAGTTCTCCCCATTAAAAAAGAAGAGATGTTTTCAGCACATGGCTGTTACTGGTGGCCATACATTGCCATAAAGTTTAATACTTGCAGTACAAAGATTAAAAACAAGAATTACCACATTTCGTTATTCCTCAGTCAACCAGACATGTTGCAGTTATCATTCATTACTTCCCATTATGTCATCACTTCATTCATTATCTTATAAAAAATGTGGATGCAATTCTCCAAATTAGCATACGAGCTATTCAGCTTTCGTCAAAAACTTGTTTTGTAAGGTCACAGTGAACTTTGATCTTTGACCACCAACATCAATTCACCCAAGCCCAATTTGGCATTTTTGCATAATTTGGAAGAAATGTCCTCAAGGCGTTCCTGAGATATCACTTGATGAGAATGGGATGGACAAACACACATACTGTAACAGATAACCGGAAAGCATTTTGCCGCAGGCCACAGCTGCTGCTGTTGGCAAGGAGGTAAACAATTCAATGGTATGTAAATGGATGGTTGGAAGCATCCAAGGTGAAAAGCAGTCCAGAGTACCCTTTCTGATCCATCAGGGGCAGGTGGTGAGAGAACATTGCATTCTCTATGACGGCACCCACCCTCTCCTTTATAAGTTTAAATCCTTGCCTCTTACATATTGAAAAAACCATTTGTAAACACTCATTCATCTTTACAGCCATTTCCCCCCAAATAAGGTTAAAGGTGATTTTCATATGTTTTGATGTTGATTATTATGCTCTTCTTACTTTTATATGTGGATGACAGGAAATTCATCATGTATTGTTGTTATTGTTTGTTCCGATCATTATCCTTGCTCACCGATGCAGTGCTACTGAATCTTTGTCACTCTTAGTGTTATTACCTCCACCAAGGAGCTGATGTCTTTTGCTTGGTTTGACTGTCAGCATGATTACAGAACTACAGGCTCAATTTCCATAAAACTCGACCGAAGGATACAGCACGAGCCGAGGAACCTATTACAGTTTGGAGCGGAATAACAAGGCAGATACGAAACTGATTTTACACTTTGGTGACATATGCCATCACATGCCTGATCTGGGTCACGATTCCCTGCACACGGCTTTCACCTCTGACGACAATAGCAAACATGGAAGTGGCTGAGCCAAAATGGCAGTTTCCAATGCTAATGGTGCTAAGAGCGCTTACCTGGGGGACTGGAGGGTAGGCGATGCTCCCCTTTATGCTGCCAAAACAAACCATCTTTGAGTAAATTGTCCCAGTGGGCGAATAAAGTTGAATACAAGGTGAAGCTCCAAAAATACCAGATCATACCTTTCCCACAATGCAACTCAATTAAAGGCTTTCATTAGACCCTTCCGGAACAGTAAAAAAACACATTATTCAAACTTCACACCTCTACTGAGCAAGGCTGAGTCTTCAGGGTTATTTAGAAAGTTCCTTCTGAAAAGTCATTGTACATCTATCATGAGTGCGGCCCTTTAATGAAAACCTATATCAGAAACACACTCAGCATCCATTACGTCATCAGAGTCTGGAACCAACAGGACATTAAGTTAGAGCTTGTACCCTGTGGGATTTTATTGACCAATTATACCAGTAACCACTGTTGAACTAAATTTGAACTGTACTTGTGGGTCAATTAGTAATTAGTAATTAGTATTATCATGTAAATTATATTGTTGGTAACATTTTGTTTAGGTTTTGACTTGATGATGGCTAAAATGTGATGACTATTTTTTTTCTGTTTTGTTTTTGCTTTCACTTCCTTACCATGCACTTTTCATGAAATGATGAGTTGTTCTGTTCTGGTTTGTATTATGTATGTTTTGTGTGGGTGAGGACCCCAGGAAGAATAGCCAATGCTCATGCTAGTGCTAATGGGGATCCTAATAAAAACAAAACAAAACAAAAACTAGAGGCCACAGCTGGAGTTCTTCATCACCATCACTGCCTTGTTTACAGAAAACCGCTGAAGTATGATACCCAGCATGTTTACCACAACGATTTTCTTTTTGGTAAATCTCAAAAACCAAGCACAGCAGAAGATAAATAGATAAAATAGCTTTTTTTCATTATGAACATAAATCTGCTTTTGATAAAGTGCGTGTTCCGTGCTATTTATCTGTGACGACTGAAAAGAAATGGCAGAGCAGTTTGTTTGTGTGAAGGCTGAGTCTGCTTGAGAGTATGCTTTTTGATATTCCCAACATTATGTATGAGAGTGTCTGTTGAGACTGCGAGTGTGTCTGCATGTATTTATTCATGTTGGGGTTTCTGAAGGCTTTTGGTCCTTACTTCAAAGGCTATTTTATCAGATTTATTGATGATTTATTTTCTAAGATTTTATCATAAGATGTTTCTCATTGGGTTATTTTGTGTTTGCAACAACCCAATGGTAATGTGTAATAATCTGTTGTCATTATCTTTGAAATGTAATAGACTGTATGACCAATCCATCAATTAATCAAGGATTAATTGATGGATTTATCTATTTTAAAATCATTAAATGCGTCCCTACTCCTTTGCGAAACCCATTTTCCCACAGATGTCACTGGGTGAAAGGCCATGCATGCCATCAATATAGCTGATATAAATACCCATATAAAATGAGGGTGTCTCTACTCATGGGAATAAGTAAGCTTGAAGGAAGATTTGATCTTAAGTAAATTACACCTTTTCATTTTGGCTAATATGATAAAATAGTCTTAAAATGTACCTCCCTGTTGATTAAATCTGTCTCAAAAGGAGTTTATTTTATCTGTGATAGTTAAATGTTTCATTTGATCCACTTCCAAAAAGCCAAGGAAATATTAAAACATTTAGAACCACTATTTTTGGATAGATTCATGAAAATAATTGTGTCTTTCATGGGGGAAATGTCAGCATTTATTTTGATGTCTTTGATATCCTCCCAATGAATGCCTCTGACTAACTGACTGCAAATCAATCAGGACAATCACAGTCTCAGCCACAAGGTCGACTAACACATGACAGCCCATGACAAAAACAAATGGAAAAAAACCACTGGCTCCATTTAAAGGCAATCGAAGAATTATATTTGGCAGTATCAGGGTGTAACTACGGAGGGTTGCAACTGATGTGATCTGCGTTACCATAATATCAGTATTCAGAAAGGCACACTTCTGCCTTTTTATTATTCAAGAAAACAAAATGGCTTGTAGATAATTACTAGCTTTGCTCATATTACAGAAGGAATTAGTGCTGCATATCTTTGACCAGTCATTCAGAAACCATATCAGACGCACAGACATACAGTATATGACATGCAACAGCATATGATCCTGGTGTTAATGCAAGATCAAGGCCTGGGCATAAGGAGAGGATTAGAACTACAAAGGCTATCCTCCCACACACAATATGTCAATGCCACTGACTCTTAGATTCTCTAACGTTTGGCCATGTCTGTTGCTGTGGGTGCAAACAGGCAGTTCTGACAACACAACATCAGGGATAGCTCAGGTTCCCTAACAAATGTATTCCCATTCCATTTTAAATTAACTGTTAACAAATGTATACATAACAAGAATAAAAAAAAAAAGTAATTTCTTAAATTACGTTTTACCAAATACACAAATAAAGATGGGAAAAGAAGTATAAATATCTTATTATAATATTTATTGCGCAGCATGGCTTTTGCCCCCGAGTAGTACCTGTGAGTGAGTAGTGAGATAAACAGAAGAAGTTAGTGAAGAAAAACTCTTCTTCTTCTATCATTGTTGTTCCTTGGAAACATAACAATGTACTTTAGACTGTGAATATACTGTATTTTGGGTTGTTCTTTTTAAGTACAATTGCTACAATTCAGAGTGCATCCAAGCCTCCATCTGTGTCTCAGACTGCAACGTATTTATGCCATGTTCCAGCTAAATATAGCGTTTAGGGCTTGGGATCCTTAGAGGAAGTGAATTTAGAACAATGGAGGATTGGCCACGGCTAGTCTCATCTTTTTCTTTTAAAGGGGCCCTAGTATGCTTTTGCTGTAGTGTTTTATATAGGCTGTTATGCATGTAAATGGTCTGCAAAGCAGGGATGTGCATCTCTATCACTGAGGCCGATGCGATAGGCATCTCGATACGTTGCCAACGATACGATACATTAACGATACATTTGAAACACCAGGCGATGCGATACATACGATTCACCCCTGTTGCGATACAGTTCGATACGATTTGATTCAACATTATGCGATTCGGGGCCATACGATGCGATTCAACACGATGCAAAAATAATGATACTTCAATATGGTATGACAGAGGATTTTTGTTTTATTCCTTATATGCAGCAAATCATACATTAACAAAAAAGTGCTTTACATATTTGGTTCTCTCTACTAGTACTGCACATCCCATCATGCTGTTTCTTTTTTACCTTTTTCACCTTAAAAGACTCTCCAGAGTACAGTACAATTGTATAACACCTCACAGTTAAATGATTTAAGGATGCATTGCCCAGGATTAACAATGTGCAATGATGAGCTGCTGCCTGATGTGCTTAACACTCATTCATAGGCTAACTCACCAGAGAGCAGAAAGCAGTGGTTTCTATTAGGGCCGGGACTCGATTAAAAAAATTAATCTAATTAATTACAGGCTTTGTAATTAATTAATCGCAATTAATCGCATTTTTAATCGCATATAAATATTTGACCTAAGAACAGTGAGAAGCAATTTTTTTCAGATGGATTTTAGTATACCATTGAATAATGACTGAATACATAAGCTTAAGCAACAAAACATTGTTTATTTTTATCAAGGAGGTTCTTAACCAAGACCAACAGAAANCAAATAACAACTACCATAGAGCAATGCCCAATGATGAGCTGCTGCCTGATGTGCTTAACACTCATTCATAGGCTAACTCACCAGAGAGCAGAAAGCAGTGGTTTCTATATGAACAATAAAGAATACAAATAACCTTTCACAAACAGGTATTTCTTAACTGCTTACAGTAAGGAAGACATTTAAACTGTTATTGGCAGTCACAGGCTGCTGTAAACTAAACACCACTCTCTCTGACAGAACACCTCACTGAGTGATTTAACTCATATGTCTAACTTTCAGGTTTCTCTTTTCAGCTGCAGACCCCATGTCGCCTCTTTATGTGCGCCGCTAAGTTCCTCGTACTACTTGTGTACTTTAAAGCGGCTCGGCATCGTTTACAATTTGCGAGCGATTTTTCAAGTTGACCGTCTTGAAAAAACATTTAATTACATTGTTTGACTCCTCAAGACTGGTAAGAGCCTGGAAGGTGATGGCGTATTGCTTGGCCTTAAAAAATGTAGTCCCAAACCCACAATTGTAGATAACATGTTATGGTGCAGTCAAGGTAACGTGATTTTGTCAAAGTTTCCATTTCTGCAGGACATTTCCTTTGTGGACGATATACTACAATAAACAGAAAATAACAAAATAACCAAACACAGAGAGGAGGCCATATCTACCTTGACTTGTGGTCAATATATATGTGCAGTGCAGCAGAGATATGCTAACAAGCTTTTCATTCTGACGGCTGCCTCGTCTCACAAATCAAATTAAAATCAGTTATCAGTCTCCCGTGATATTAATGGTTCATTCTTGCCCTTTTATGACGCTCTGCATATTGCCCTCTGAGATGAGCATGGCCAGACAGTGCCGTCATTCTTCAGTCATTCATTGGTGATTTAGAACCAAAAAGTCAATAAAGGTGTCTGGAAAGATTGTTAATTAGGAATTTACGACATCACGCTCCCCTGAAGATCCAATTGTGACAGGCCTCTGGATAATGGCACTAAAGCTTGAGAGGATCAAGCTCTGTTTCTTAAAATCAAACACTCCAAAGACTGGCCACATGTGGGAGTATCAAATCGGTGTTGACTGACCATTTAGAAAGCTTGAAACTGTTCCATCAGACATATTTCACACTCTTATGTAAACAGCTTCGTATTTGTTTATCTTTCTTCTCGTGTGGGAAAACCCCTGACGGTCACATTGTGAGAGGTGAGCCGACAGCTGAGAATCAGAGACACGTGTTTGTGTCAGGAATTGAGCAAAAAAGCAGCGGTTATGACATATCCATAAACCTTATACAGACAGACACAGGTGCACACACACACACACACACACACACACACACACACACACACACACACACACACACACACACACACACACACACACACACACACACACGTCCATCAGAGCAGTGGGAGATAAGGCTGGGCACGAGAGACAGGCAGGGTTTTACAAGTAAAGTAAGTATAATCTGACTACAGGATACTACATTAGCATTTAGATCAGAAAGCGTCTCTTGTCATTGAAATGCATCGTGGTGTCACAGTGCAGTAAAGTCCAGTTCAATAAGGGCCGTTGCAGTCAGGTCAAATGCCTGTGATGTCTAAAGCACTACGATACATGAATCCCAGAATAGCCCTGCAGATAAATCTGGAGTGACACTGTGTTCTGATAATGTTGATCAAAGGAGTGGAGTAGTTACGTCCATCAGTGTTCTGAGCTTTATTGAATATTTAATAAAGCCGTTGATGTGTGATGAAGATGGAATGTCAGCAATATGAATCCTGCTCAGTTCACGGGGAATGTTTTGAGCGAGGCCGGTGGATTCAAGGCTGGGTTATTGATTTACTGACGCCGAGTTAATTAAACATGACTGGCTGGGGGGGTCTTTAAAAAGTCTGCTAAATATCTTCACTGTTTGATTTGAGATGGCACGTTTATGGTTTTTCAAATATTGTAGAACGGTAGCAGTTGTTCTAAATCTATTAAAGAGAAATACAGATACAAACAATGATAAATTCACACTGATAACAAGCTGTAGTTAAATAATCTAAAGCATATATGTGTGATAAAATAACTAGTGTTTTTAACATTTATAGCATGTTGATAAACTGTTTATTCTATCCAATAACTTACTGTATATATAGCTTCTGAAGGTCAGTATTACTAAACAAATACAATATTGGCAATCATTATTATTCCAACAAAAATATCACACAAAATACCAGTTTTAATAACGATAATAATAATATATGTTATTTATATAGCGCTTTTCCTGGTGCTCAAAGCTTTAGTGCTATTTCATTTTGAATTTATTCTTGAAATTGACACATTTTAGATGACTGAAAGGCAGCCAGCCTAAGCATACCGATTTATTTATTTTAATTCTTGTTATAACCGAAATAGGAAAAAACTAAACAGTTGGTACAACGTTTTCAAATATAAAAACATCACATCTCGTATGGCATAAGTTGTGAATTAATTTTGAATCCAATCACAATCGGAACTGAATCATGAACTAGCTAAAGATTGACCTCCCTATCTATAACAATTCTTACTCTACATTGCTGTTTTATTCAATAATTCGGTGCAATTTTGCACATATTTTCTTTATTCATTACGTATATTCATTTTCCACAGCGAGGAAAAGGAAAGTAGAGTCATGCAATTTAAAGTTATCTGGTACCTTAACAGTTTTTTGCTTACTGTCGCAAGGCAAAACACCTTCAATGTGCACGAGAGCTTGTGCTCTGACGTAAGGTGACATCACACATTAGAAACAAATCAATAAACTGTTAACAACATGTCAGAAGTGCAAAAATGTAAAGAACTGTTATCGCAACTTGGGGTGTGTGCACATATTATAAGTCCTTCTGCAAAAGTTAGGTTAATGCAGTGGTTCTCAAACTGTTTCTGTCAGGCCCCCCCTTTGGAAACAAATAGTCAAAATAGTCACGTAATGGGCCAAGTTAACATTTATTAAAATACATCAATATGAACGTGAGCATTCCTTTGCTAGAACAGTGATAATAAAACAATGCTCCATAAGTCTGTGTGGTCAACAACAAAAAACATAATACAAATGTGCAATCCCTTTGCTAGAACAATAAGTTATAATACTTTGCCACTTTGCAGCATGTGGCAAAAAATGAAAAGAAAGAAAATGCTGATATTTGGCAAAAAACTGTGTCTTCTTATCACAGCATTAGTGGCTGCAATGAGCCTGTTTTGCACTGCACATTTCTTCAAAACGGGGTTGCAGGCTCAGTGGCGGCACCAGAGATTTCTTTTGGGGGTGCTGTGGGGTAGCTTGACGTTTCATAGAGGGTGCTCAACCATTTAGGGTTTCCCATTAATGTGCCGGTCGCTACAGTGGAATGTTCTACTGCAACATTCCCCACACAAATACACAGTGACCTGCGACTGTTACAATGAAGGCTCGATAATCAGCTCACGGCATATAGAAGCAGGGGTAAAGTTCTATTTTTATAAGTGGGCAGTGGACCTCAGAAAGGGGGGTCCGGGGCATGCTCCCCCGGGAAGATTTGTTTTAAAATATTGAAGTTAAAAGCATCAATCTGGTGCACTTTGAGAGCAACATGAAGAGATCTATGGATACAGCTCTCAACACCCATTTGAAACAGAAATGAAGCTCAGCGCAAGTTCAGGCAGGAAGACCTATCACTTCGTATTGCACGTCATAGCAATACTCGCTCCCTTCACTAAATGATAGGGAGCGCCACTCCTCAAGCTAACCTATCACTTCCCTCCATTCACAAGCCTAATTATCGCACCTGTTAATCCCTCTATATATGCTCTCCCCTTTTCCATCAGCTGTCTTCCAGGTGTCAACGCGCAACCCTCCTCCACCCCTTCGCCTCCTGCTTCCAACTCAGGGCCAAGCTCNGAAAAAACTCCTTATATCCGTTAGCGTAGCTCGCTAGCACCAGAAGCTAACAACAACGATCTCCAGTACCTGTGCGCTCTCTCTCTTTCTCTCTCGCGCACACAAAATGGCTCGTTCAACACACACACACACACAGAGCCGAGCTTTAATGAAACACAGAGACCCAGACGTAATAGTACTGTACTGCATCATATTTTTTTCGAATCAATAATTTTTCAAATTTAGATTTTTTTTTTTATAACAATATTTTCTTCCTGGTCTCTCGCGCCCCCCCTGGCATGCCTCTGCGCAGTAAGCCCCATACAGGGCTGGAGGACTCTCCCCACTATCGTCCATGCACACTCTACACGAGGTAAGCGTGTGTGAGTGTGCCTTATCCAGGCTGCAGCCCCGACTTCTCCACGGTTACAACCAAATGGGAGGAAGTGGGGGTGCGGTGGATGTTAGCCAAAAGCCGGTCAGGGGCAGTGTGATGGGTCGATGTTGTCGGACGACAGGGCGATTATACATCAGGGCTCCACCCACTGTACTCATAGAGGGCGGAGCCTGTGTGATATATAACGGGGGTTACGTTTTGTAACCCTAGTTATATAAGCACAGGCCGAGCCCTCTACCTGGGGGCCTGTCTTTCCTATACCACTCGCTGAAGAGGGTGTAGGATGATGGTCGGAGGGCGTAGCCGCCTAATATACTGTGGGCCTGCGTGCGCATTCAGGTTGGCTGAATGGTTGACCCTGATTGGCCGGCTACGTTTACGTAACTCAGTAGGTGAATGCACGCATAGCATGATAGAGAGTAGTACCCATAGAGTCCAGTAGA
>NW_011340218.1:18133-34381 GCF_000735185.1 Notothenia coriiceps | reverse complement strand
CACACCCACACACACACACACACACACACACACACACACACACACACACACACACACACACACACACACACACACACACACACACACACACACACACACACACACACACACACACACAGCCAAGCTTGAATGAAACACAGAGACCCAGAAGTACTTGTACTGTATCATATTATTTTTGAATCAATACATTTTCAAATTATGATTATTATTATTTATTTTTTTAAAACAATTTTTCCTCCTCGTCTCTCGCGCCCCCCCTGTCATGCCCCTGCACCCCCCACTTTGATAAACACTGGGTTAATGTGACCAACAACGGCCAGGGGGGAAAAGGAAGCAAGCTTTATATTTATGTAAACAAATAATAATGATAAATAGCATTTAGTCATTGGTTTGAGTCAAAATCATATGGCAACTGAAAACTGTCAAGTTCTCATAACCTACAGGAGCCGCTGGCACAATTGAAAAACTATTAAGGTCTGAGGAGGAAAAATAATATAAGGTGGTCTGAACTTCCTTTTCTGTGGAACCCCAAAGTCTGGTGGGTGAGATGTGTTCGTGCTGCGCCTCATAAGCAATCAAACACATTCTCAAATCCCTTTTGGTGCTGCAGGGAAGCGGGTTATAGGGCGCGCAGGACATTTTACAGACAAGAATGTCCACTGGGTACTAAAGGGGTTAGACAGGGCGAGATGAGAAGAAGTAGGAGGGGATACGAACCATCTAGAGATACTGTAGTCAGTCCTGCAGCAGGTTTTCTGAACAGTCCCTTTAACTCCTATAAAGACGGCCTTTCTGGCCATGTGTTGTCAACATTACGTGGCTATATGCGGTCTTCTGCGAATCACCCGCTCAAATCAGAGTATGATCAGAGTATGATCCCGGTCTATCCATGTACGGGGGATTAAAGGGTCGCTCTTAGCAGCGAGCGAGGTCAACATTGCAGTTTTCTAACTCACCAGAGGCTGGGAAACATCTGGTTTAAGTACACAGCACATGTCTGCATCATGTGAAGTCTGTACAACATGAGCACTAGTCAATAACAGACGAGAACGATCCCTCTCTGAAGGAACATTGAAGACGCTGCTGACACAGCGATGTGGGGTCAGATGGGGTTCATCAACATTTGATTTGGCGGTTGCTGAAACGCTAACAAAGGTGCTGAGGAGGAGAGAGCCGGACAAGAGGGAGTGTAACACAAAATATAAGACGAAGCATCTCTCTGCTGTTCGTTTTACTGCATCAAGGTTCCTGTCCGGGGATTTAAAGGCAAGGATGGATTAAACACACAACATACTGTAATGCCTGAGGAGTTTTCCCATTGTGTGCACCGCAACCACATCTCCTTCAGACTGTTGACGGTGTGATCTTGTGCTGCCTATGACATATAGCATCTTTCCATTAACATAATCTCATCATAAAACCATATTTGTACGCCCACATATAAGGAGATAAAGAAAGGGAGAGATATAGAGAGGTGGGCGGAGAAGAAAAAAAGATCCAAGTATGGTGGACACCTGCAGAGAGCAGAAGATGGGCCGCTAGAGTTCAGCTCCAATCCCACCAGCTGGGATGCACCTCCCCACAATATGGCAAGCCCAGACTCTTCTATGTGTGTGTGTTTGTGAGTGTGTATGTGTGTGTGTGTATGTGTTTGATCTAGAGACATGGGGTCTGGCCCCTTGCGCCGACACTGTCAATACGGCTGTGGTCACTCATGAGCAGCCAATCTGTCACTGCTATCCAAAAGGGAGAGGAGAGAAGAGGAGAGGAGAGAAGAAGAGAGGAGAGAGGATAAGCAGACTGTGGCAAAATGCCCTGGATCCCTTCATTCTCACAGGATCTGCCCTGCCGTGGATTAATGCCCTCCTCGATAGAAGCAGCTGCCATGTCTTTGTGCTTGTGGAGCCCACTCAATATATAAACCATCAACTGCTGATGAAGCAACAGACAAAGCCACAAGGTACATTGAATAAGAACACGTTTTCTTTTTCAATTTAATCTGAGTTAATTCAATTGAAAGTAGGGCTGGGTTATTTGGAATATCAAATATAAAAACATATTGTTGGGTTGATTATTGGGGCTTTTATAAATGAATTAACATGATTACATTTTTGATGAATAAACATAATAATGTTGATATAATGACTACATGGAAAAAATAAATGAAAAATAGATAGCTCAGTTTGGTTGGTTCATTATATGACACCAAACCAGAATAATTTAATTTAATTGTAATGTAATTCAAAACCAGGAAAAGTTACTCATGCAATATTACGTTATCCAAAATATGTATACATATTTAAGTATGAATAAATAATATATGTAAAGCATCATATGACTACATAAAAAAAATACAGATATATTGGCTTGAAAACACAACCATTTAAACAATGCTGCCAAAGAATATGAACACAAGATTAACATGATACAGAAAGCCGGAGAGACCAAACTAGGGCTGATGGATGTTTTATGTAAACAACACAAAGCTACGCATATATCCTCTTCACCTCCAGTGCTGGGGGAAAGAAAACAGCAGATGTCTTTACAGAGCTGCATTAATGGTGTGGAACAAGGCAAGAGGAGTCTCTTTCACAATCTGCTAAATACTGGAACACATTGTCTGATCATCTCCAAAACATAATGTTACTTGCCAAAAACATCACCCATCTGTATGTTTATGAATAAGCACAGCCACAACACAAATTATTTAGTGGATGAACACAAAGTAGAGTCCCACAGAGAATATAAAGTTACATATATTTACAAAAACGGACACGTAAGCGTATAATATAAACATACATGGAGCAGTAAAGCCCATCGCCTGGGAGATCCCATATGGGGTTATCGGTTCTCAAGCAGAAAATGGGATTTGCAGCCCACCAGCTAGAGGATGTGACAGCATTAATAAAACAATTTAATTTCATTGTTTACCAAATGATAAAGTAGGCGATAACTCTGAGTATCTGCAACCCACTAACACATCTGTTACACACATATAAGCAGAGCATTTGTTTGGCTGCCAAACATTCTTAATTAAAGTCTGCAGACAGTGAAGTCCCAACGGATCCAAACTGAAATTGGCTCCGGCTACTTTTCTGAGTTCACCTACTTACACATTTCGTGCCGATGGCTTCTAATTCTGCGCATTCCGTTGGAGGGCAGATGATTATAAATTAACTCAATGTTCTTGAACCCCATGTCTTGCTTTTGGCAGCATGATACTGTAACATAGATGATTTCAATGACAATCATATTTTTGTTTCACCACACATCCCAAACATAAAGGAGAAAAATAAATGTATGCAGAGCAATAATGAGTTGAACATCATTCACTGTCTGCTTAAACATATCAAAATACACTATGTAAATAAGAAGCCTAAATGAATGTATTTTCTCTGAGGGAATGATTGAATATGAATTCTAACAAGATTAGCCATGACATGCTCCAAAAACTTCAGAGGCAGAGGGGCTACTGGGAAGGAAATGTGAGCCACTGCCACTCAGTCATCAATTTTATATCACTTTCAAGAGCAGAAGGTCTTCCTTGAAATGATTTACGGCCGGAAAATAGCTTTCCTCTGACCTATCACCCGAGGCAAAGGAATATAATATCTGCTTCTTCTTCCGAGTGTTGAAATGGTAGCCAGACCACATGGAACAGTAGCGTAACTTCATGTAAATGGAGGTTTGCAACAGATTGCTGAAGGCAACTGTTTATGCCATTTTAGGGGAGCACAGAGTCCCTATTATAGGTGATTTGCACAAAATAGATGTTTGATTACAATGTTTGGCCCCAGTCGAGATTCTGACAGCTGAATTTATCATAAATTCTGGACCCTGTGATATTTTTTTCTGGATCTGATGAAAACTTTGTTTGTAAAAAAGAGATCCTCCCATCAACATTTTAATTATGATAATGCTATAAAAAGACATCCGAGTTGAAATTGGATAGAATAGAGGGAGAGTAAATGTTAGCTGATAGCAGCTAGTAGAAAGAGCCATGCTAAGCTAAAAATCTAAAAGTTGACATTAACTCTAACCTGAGATTCGATTGAGTACATTATGGTGCGCTCTTCAGTAGGTGAATGTAAATCAAAACGTTTTCATAAGGTGTTTAAATGGAATGGATTCCTTTAAAATGTTGTTGTTGGCAAAGAAGACATTATGATTGTTTGACTTCCTAACAAAAACCAGTAGGCAAACATTAGTAAAGGAATCTTTTTTTGTTTGTTATTCACTTTGGTTTAGAGTTGGGTAATGAGATAATTGTATCGGTATTTTTATCGACCACTACTGCACATTGCTGGTGTCATGATGCCCAGGTATTGGCAGAACCCTATTATGCTTTTTGGGGTTTTCCCTTTCCTGTAGAGCTTATAAACATTTGTATTCATGTGAATGGTCTTCAAAGGCTAAAATCCCTAGGTTCATGCCAGAGAGTGTATCTTTCTCACATACTCCCATCCCCTGCCTGAAACGCTTTGATTGGACCCCTTTGTTTAGCTACAGTATGTAACACGTGCGCTTCAATTTGCTAGTTCCAACACATTGTAGGTGAAATGCTTAGAGGTGGGACATTTCTCAAAGGGTTTGGCCAATCACAACAGAACCGTCCAGCTAACCAATCAGAGCATTGTGACATGTTAACATGTCACAATAGAGGCTCAAAATGCAAATAGGAACCTTACAATTAGCATAATATGTCATTTTTAAATAGGAGCTTTTTAAACAAACCTGAGTTGTGCTACATCTTACAATGCACCATAAAACGTTGTCTTGCAGACTCGGCCAGGTAAAAAACAATACTCCGCAGCTGTTGCAGAAGAGTGACACTAGACCTCATATGAACACTCTGTCACTCCGGAAGCACAGCTTTACTGTTACCCACACAGCACGGCGGGAACAGAGGACATCTTTAACTCTATGTCCCCCGCATAGGAAAGTAGACATGGGGCTTGGGCACAGCCTGTCTGCCTGCTGTGTTACATTTAATGCAGTATCTCTCCTCTCTCTCTCTCTCTCTCTTCCATGCACATACACACTACTATATACTTTATTCAGTCATCCCTCCCTCTCTCGCCCACCCTCACACACGATCTCTCCACTGTCGTTCCCTATTCACACACTGACCTTCAGCTGAGCCAGAAACTAGCCTCATAACTTCTTTACTCATCTGATTCACATTCGCATATGAATAATAATTCCATATTGTCCTTCCAGGGACAAGACGCCTTGTTCACTCCACAGGAATAGTAAGCTTATCAGCATTCATACCTGGCTGTGAATCCATTAATACTACAGTTACATCTCAATGGTCAAATGTAAAGCTTCTGGATTATGAGAAATAATGGTCAAGCTCCCTAAAGCCTAGGAGAGCAATCAAAATTCAACGATTTACTAAATGACAGCCATAGTTTGAAATGATTGCTTGGTCAAATGTTACCATTACGAAACTATGACCTTTGTTTCAACCTGTCAAAGTGCAATTTATTCAGCTCTGCCTGTGTGTGGTCTTGTTTTTGTATGCCCGTTTTTTAGGTCAGTCTATGAGCCGGCGTGGGTCAGCCATTCCTAATTCAGTCGGTCAGGAGTTTTATTTCCTGTTCTGAATGTGCTCGGCTCCAGTCTGTCTCCACTGTGGTATTCCTGCCACATCACAGGTGGAGGAAAAGAGCAACTGCACAGAATGTTAAAAATAAAGAATTAGGGGGAAGGGGACTGTCCTTCTTTTTTGTATCATATATTTCAACAAGACTGAACATCACATAATGGCCAGCATTCTGTGACAGCATATGCACAATGTAAAGGAAATCCTAATGTGTAAAGAGGAGGGAGACATTTTTGGATTGACCAGAGTTGTTTGACAAGGCGCCACAGGCATAATAATATGGTATTTCTGATTATAACACAGGGAGAGACATACAGTTTGTTCCCTCACACAGACTGTAAGGAAGCAACATTATGAGTCATGCCAGGAGGCAGTACATCAAATAGTACCAGAGTTAAAGGTCTCGCTGCCCTTTATCTAAACTACTTTTCCGGTAGGAGGGACAACACATAATGTGACTTTCACGTTCAACTTTTCCTCTCTCTAGCTACTGTGCAGCATCCACATTAATATTCATAATATCAGCTCAAATTTCATATCCCAATTCATTATACAGAGGAATTTTGTTACTCAAGGTGAGCTCATGCAGTGAAGGGGAAATGTATATTTGAGGATAGGAAAACAAACTCGACCCTTTTAACCTTCTGCTAATATGTAGGGCTCAATGAAATATAATCTGCCTTTAATAGCTCATGCTGTAAAAACATATTGCTTCATACGTTATATATGAAATATCAAGGCAGGGAATGGCTTCACAGCTACACTGGGTATAATATTATTACCATGCATTGTAATTGTGATTTGTCTATCATTAGTGGCCTCATTAAAAGATGCTATTTTTGCCTTCAATCACCTTTGTTTTCAGTCTTTTTTGTTGTTGTTGTAGTAACGGTTTATGCTTTTTTCCCTGAGAAATCATAAAAGGGAAGCCTCTGTGAGCTGTGGTTGTCTCCACATATCACAGCTCACAGACACACTCAGCCTGGGAGCTTTAGTGGATACGCGATACAGGCTGTTAAACGAGCCTCCGGGATCACATCCACAAAGCTTCTATATAGCAAAAGGATCTGGGATCACTGTCAGGGTCACGTGACAATGTTATCTGCGCGGTAAGATATTTAATGCATTCATGATATGTGTCTAGAATTAGGTGAGTCCTAAGCTCCAGGCGGGACAGACTGACATTGAGGGTTTGAATGTCGGCCCACACAATGACAAGCTGAATCCGTGGGGTGTCAACATCTGTGACAGCCTGGAAATCAGGGTCAGAGGTGTTTCCCATCTGCCTGCAGCTTTACATCCCATTTTTGTATATCCCAACATGCCTCCGACCCCAAAAATCACCTCT
Organism: Notothenia coriiceps; assembly: GCF_000735185.1. NCBI lineage: Eukaryota > Metazoa > Chordata > Actinopteri > Perciformes > Nototheniidae > Notothenia > Notothenia coriiceps. The sequence continues at coordinate 27,425 of NW_011340218.1, read as the reverse complement.
ATTTCTGCTTATTGTTACACATTTTCAAGCAGCTTTGGAGGAAATTGAATTAGCTTTAAACTGTGCTGACAAGGAATTTCAAACAGAAACAGAGTTCTCTATCTGCAGTGGGTTTGACGCATTCAAATCACATCAGATAACATCCATAGAGCATGAAGGAGACACACAAATACACAAGTGACTCGAGATAATTGGGCGATTCTATGTTAGAAGCATCTGTGATGATGAAGTTGCACAGTGACAGCAAGCCTGGAAAATTAAATGTCTTCATCAAGTGTGTTTTTTTTCAGAATTAGCTATGGAATAACCAAGCACACTGCGGAAGCCCAGAGTCATCTCCTGTTTGTTTGCATGGGTAATTGGTATTATTAAAAATACGTTATACACTTTTCTTTCTTCCTGCTCTTAGATTTGTTGTTCCTATAATGCGCCTCCACGGGGGTAAACATAGCTACAGGGAATAGTTATTTTGTTTAGTGAAACAAATGAGAAATATATTCAATGTGACACTGATTTAATACAGCACATAACCAGATATGAATCCTGTTAGGTATTAAAATGAGAAATACATTTTGTTTTAAGTTGTTAATGAACAACATATCGTATCAGTGTATTTGAAATAGAGAATCAATTGGGAATTTTACTCTGATGAAATTTGTACAAAGAACTAAACACTATATTTACATTTTCACACAGGCACATACAGTACAAAGCCAGCTGAATAGTCTTTATTCTGAGCTCTGCGGCTGGTTAGCCACAGCACAGATGCAGGGCATTTGGAAAACCAAGGAATGATTTAAACACCTGTTAGAAAAACCAACATTAAACTGAAGGACAGAGCCTTTTGATGTGGGTTGACACTTGGGGCAATACATACTTAAATAAATGAGCCAAATATACGGAGCCCTGGAGGGTTCATAGAGAGAAAAATAAATAAAATGAGGCATGTGTAGGAGATGTAATTCGTGGTCTCAATTTAAATAAAACGAGGCTTTATTCATTTGTGGGCACGATATACTTTCTCGTTCGCACAAGATACTTTCTTATGGTTAGACACATCATGTGTGTGTATGTGTGGGCATTTGTTTTCAGAAGATATTATGATAGTGACGTTCGTTCTGGTGCACTGCGACAGCATTTAGCACTAGCCTACATCGAGATTAAGATTAAACAAACTTCTTTCACTTGGTAATACACATATGGAGTTAGCCAGATGTGTGTAAATTACTGTTCATGGTCATTTGAAAACAAATGCTGGTGACACACACACACACACACACACACACACACACACACACACACACACACACACACACACACACACACACACACACTAAATAAATGCATCTAAATAAAACAGGAAGTTAACCTAAATTACATTTAAGACATATACAACTGCAACGAAAGTAACAAAAACAATGTCATATCCTTTTTAGTTTCACAGAACACAAATTGGGTTATTTACACATCATGCACCCTGGTGACCGGACATCTAAAACGAGTAATAGGGGGAATAATCGGGCAGTTTGATGTTAAATTACATTACATGTTACTTGTTAGACGCTTTTATCCAAAGCGACTTACATACTCAATACTGTGGACAATCCCCACAGGAGCAATTTGGGGTGAAGTGTCTTGCCCAGAGACACAACGACATGCTGACTGTAGTGGGGTTTGAACCTGTGACCATCTGATCCCAACACCAAGGCTCTACCCACTGCGCTACACGCCTCCTGATGTGTGTAAAGGTGTGTGTGTGCGTGTGTGTGGCTAAAACGTAGCACAGTGAAGGTGCTGCGTAAAAGACACAGCTCTCTGCGCAGATACTGTAAGAGTCACGGACATGAATTCATAGATCAAGGCAGACTTGTTTACAGACTCTCCTGTTTTGCGAATCCGGTGCTTAAACAAATAGCTCTACACATCTGGCCAAAATGTCGCTAAAATGAAGTCCGAGTTTAAAATATATCTCAAATAATTCATGCACTGTCATTTCCCGACATAAACATAACAGTCTGCAATGAAACGGTTGTCTCCTGTGCGCTCCACTTCCTAGTTGGCGCACCGGTAACTTTCTCATGCGAACGAGAAAGTATATCGTGCGCACAAATTAATAAAGCGTGGCCTCGTTTTATTTAAATTGAGGCCACAAATTACATCTCATGCGCACAAATTAATAAAACGTGGCCTTGTTTTATTTATTTTTCTCTCTATGAACCCTTCAGGGCTCCGTACAAATAGGCACAAGCTGTTACTTCAACGTAAGTACTAGCTTAGGATGTCTGAAGCTGGTGATTGTTCATCTAATTTGTAATAATTATGGACAGATATAACATCATTTTTGACGGCCTCAGAGCCCTGTTGCTTTTGTCACATGTTTGCTACTTTGTCGCGTTGCCTTAATTTGTTTTAAACTGGCGGCTGAGCCTCGCATTAACCACTGTGTTCCTTCACTGTCATAGCTTACACTACCATACTCATTTCTACCGACTAGAGCAACATCAGGCTTTTAACATTAGCCTTTGTTTTCAAAATGTAGCAATATAATCCAAAACACATTTCTATCGTCCCATTGATAACAGGATGCCATCAGTCTCAACCCCCACACTACATATGGAACGTGACGTTTTTTAAAACTTTTTAATAATTTTGGCATCAAATCTGTCAAGAAGTATCCTACATTTTTGAATCCCCATAAGTACTTAAATTATTAGGGCAATAATACCCACAACCAGTAGTAATTGTGTTTATCAGTGGGGTTGTGATGGGTTAATCCGAAGGGGTATAACACCGAAGAGACGAGCAATACATTCTCAAAGTACGGTTGGTGGCACTCTAGCAGGCACATTATTTTTGCTATAAATTATGAAATTGAGCTGTAATAAAAAGTGGTTATATGGAGGTACATTTGCACCTGATAAAAATAATAAAAATCCATTACTCCCACACATGTTTTAATATTTTGATACGATGACACATCACGTCAATCATGAGTCAGTCACTTTATATAAATGCAGCCAAGGTGGGTCCAAAAGCAATTTAAATAAAATGACTCTCCCTTCAAAGGTAGTGTTACCTGATTCAAAGTGAAATGTGAGTGTGTGAAGTGAGATAAGCCGAAAATGATCATAGCAAACACAGAGGGATCACACAGCGTTCAAGTGTCATCTCTGCAGATTGATCCCTGGTACATTTGACAAGATTAATGCACAGGTTTGAACAGAACGTCCTCTCGACAATGATTTACCCTGATAAGAGAATCTGAGCCCAGCATGCAGATACAGATAGAGTGATTACAGTGTAGACGAGACCTATCTGCCAGGACCTTCGTTAAGCAGGCCAACCCCATCCATGGATCCATGTTTAACGCAGCCCTGAGTGCAGGTCTGGCTCAATGGAGACTCATTACAAGGCTGGCACGCTGATCCCAGGCCCTGCCAAGACTCACATATCAACAACTGCAGCAGGTCAGATGCAAAATGACAGGATTATATACTTCCACTTTTGTGCCATAACACTGCAATGCAGTTTTCTATATAGTTCTCTGGTAACACCACAATATACCAACCAACCACACTTGCAAATAGTATAAAACAATATAGTTGTTGTCATTGCATGAAAAGAAGAAGACGGAATATCACACAATATCTTCACTTAGACAGTTGTTTGATACCTTGCAGCAGACAGCATGGCAAAAAAAACAAAAAACAGACACAACTAAACAGATCCTCTATTCATAGTCCCACATATAAAATGTTAAGATGTCTTTGTAAATATAATATGACTGAGGATATACATAATACGTTCCTTCAGTCACAGCCTACAAAGCAGAAAGTGAAGAGGGTATTGCCCTGAGGTGACTTTATTCCCATGACAATTTGTATTTTAAATAATTGCTTGATGGTTTTAGGCCACTACTGGATGATAGAAGTCAGTGAGAGAACTAACTATGGGTATTTAGTTGAATATACAGTATCAACGATTGGTTGAGTTCCTTTTTTGGTCGTTTTGTGTCGTTTTATTGTGCTAATTGTGCCTTCGAAAATCAATTGAGATGAAGAAGAACTTCTTACAGTAGATGCTATTATAATTTATAGTTAACAGATGGAAATAGGATGTTGTACACAAGGGCGTTTATGAATTGAAAAGAATGAGAATGTCACTCAAGTTTCGTTGACGTCAGCTTTATGGCAAAGTTTAAAAGAGCTAAACGCAAAACTGCTTCTTCACATCAAGAATAACCTACTGACAAGACAAGAGCATCTCTTAAATGGCCCAGTGCAAGCGGCTTTTCGGAGTGGCCTAATAGTTCACATCCAGCTGCTCCTCTCTGTCACTTAGCCTCTCCATCTACTCCCGTCTTCCCAAAGCCTTAGCTACCCACTCGATAAAGCATCCTTCCGCTGGTTAAAATAGACAACTCAGCTTCGACACAGGTCCTAGATGGACATTACCATTTTTGTGACTTTCCTCTGTCGTACCCAAGGGTTTTTTAAGAGCTGCCACTCTTACTTGCCTTGCCATCTGTCTTGTGGCTTTGGTGATAGGAGGTCATTTCAGGTAGCTCTTTACAGGGGAACAAATGATACGGGCTCCATCAATTTATGATGGCTTGCGTTGAAAATGGAAAATAAGGAAATAGAATTTGCAATGCCTTGATCATCACTTTAAAGAGAGGCGGAGGAGATGCTCTGTTGATGGCATCGGCTGACATTTAAAATCCACAACAACAGCAGCACTAGAAGCAGTGCCTACTTTAAAACAGCAAACTACAAAGGAAAGGCAGCGGCAATATTTTGGAACTAGCCAGTAAATTCACAGTTGATAATGATTAGCAGACAGACAAGTACATTATTCTCACAGTAATGGACCCTTAAAATGCATAAAAGAAGCTTACTGGCTGAAATGATGGCAGACTACACTGCTGAAAATTGTTAATGTTACAATTTTAGGAGAACACAACTTGTGAAATGGTGAGACACAATAAAATCAAACATTGAGCTACAACTACATTAGCATACTTATTTCCTTTTATTACTTACTTTGTTTGTTCAGTAGTGGTAACCTTCCATTCAACACTCATGCTCGCCACTCAGGTATAAATCAAACAAGGGTACTGTATGACCTCTGGATCACAGTCAGCCACTCTGCACATTTTTGCCAGTGAAGAAAAGGGCGACAAGTGTGGACGAGGTACAGTGCTCCTGCTGATGAGTACTTTTTTTTTTTTGGCCACTCAAAGGACTGTGTGGCTGCGACCCTGCTCTGTGATTTAGGTCACTGAGCTAAGTGGATAGCTGTCGGACATGCTCAGTGAGGCCAGGTCAGCAGCCACCATCGCTGGCATTGGGTTTACAGCAGCAAACTAAACAAGGCAATGCTCTCTAAATCATAACCCCAATCTCTCAATTTGTGTCTATGTCCTCTGCTAATTTATTCTTCTATTTTGTTCTTTGAGCCTTCCCATCCTTCCAGCTCTCTTTCGTCCGACTTTTTTGTATAGTGTACAATGCTAATAATAGCCCAGACTTTTATTTGCTTCAGTCACTAACACTCGCCCCGCTTATACATATATATGGCATAGACCCTTTAATTCCTTTTTTGCACTGTAGAAATACAATCATTTGGTTTAAACCAATATCAACATTATTTGGAAAACAATTAGGTTATCGAATAATATGTAAACTGAAAATAACTCATTTGATCTTGGTCCGATACACCCAGCACACAGACACAACTCCCTTCTATATCTCACTGTAATACACCATAACCTGGCAGAACTGTCAAACTCAGAACTATCCCACTCCCATTCCCCCTCCGCAGCCATGGTCCTCTAACTACATTACGAGTCCACCACCACACTCCCCTTTGAATGTCATGGGGATCCAAACCACAGCGCCTCACACTCAGGGATCACTCCTTGGGACATATTTACAACCTCATGCACTTTACGTCTCTTGCATTTTCTGGTTGGATGTAAACTGCATTTCGTTGTTGTCTATGCTACGACAATCAAGTTGAATCTAACCTAATCTAAATAATTATGCATACCCAAAAGTGATCGGTGGACCCTTAGGTACTAGAGATGTTAAGATTCACCGATTCGCATCGTTGCACCGGCATAAACGTTCAAGATGCGAGTGCACCGGTTGAAAGAGTGCACATCGGCTACAGTTTGGGTTGAACTCGCGATGCATCGATTGCGTAGCGTCTTTGCATCGGTAAAAAAACGATTCATTCATATAAAATCCCTTCATCCTGTCAGCACTCAGCAGAGACGATCTTTGATATTTGCTTCGCCACTACGGAGGCCGAGAGTCTCAGTTATCAACACACACGGAAGTCAAGGAGAAAGAGAAACACAGCGCATCGAAAAATACCTACAAATCAAACGTTTGGAACAATTCGGATTGTTCAAGAAAGACGGTCAACTTGAAAAATCTCTCGCAAATTGTAAACGATGCCGTGCCGCTTTAAAGTACATAAGTAGTACGAGGAACTTAGCGACGCACATACATTAAAGAGGCGACATGGGGTCTGCGGCTGAAAAGAGAAACCTGAAAGTTAGACATATGAGTTCAATCACTCAGTGAGGGGTTGCAGCCTGTGACTGCCAATAATAGTTTAAATGTCTTCCTTACTGTAAGCAGTTATGAAAGAGCTGTTTGTGAAAGGTTATTTGTATTCTTTATTGTTCATATAGAAACCACTGCTTTCTGCTCACTGGTGAGTTAGCCTATGGATGAGTGTTAAGCACATCAGGCTGGCAGCTGTATGGGCATTGCACTATGGTAGTTGTTATTTGCACATTGTTAATCATGGGCATTGGCAATGCATCCTTAAATTGTTTAACTGTGAGGTGTTATACAATTGTAGTGTACTCTGGAGAGTTTTTTAAGGTAAAAAAGGTAAAAAAATAAACAGCATGATGGGATGTGCAGTACTAGTAGAGAGAACCAAACATATAAAGCACTTTTTGTTAATGTATGATTTGCTGCATATAAGGAATAAAACAAAAATCCTCTGTCGTACCATATTGAAGTATCATTATTTTGCATTGTGTTGAATCGTATCGTATCGCCCCGAATCGCATAATGTTGAATCAAATCGTATCGTATCACATCGCCTGGTGTTTCAAATGTATCGTTAATGTATCGCATCGTGGCAACGTATCGAGATGTGCGTGGCATCGGCCTCAGTGATGGAGATGCACATCCCTATTATGTATGCAACATTCAAACACAAAGACTGTGTTACAAGTAACCATAGCTTCAGCTTTAAAACCATGGACAGTAGAAGCAGAAGAAACTTTGTTTTCAGCATAACTTTTCTGTCAGACACGCCACTGCACCTGTAGGCGAGACTCACTGCTTTAAATCAAGAGCCGTTATTGGCACCTCTCTGTCATCATCCTGCTCTGGAAGCAATATTCTCAACTCTCATATGAGCTGAAACAGAAGAACCTGCCAACAGCAGTAAGATTCAGACAGGCAGGAATGTGTTTTTCCATTTCTTTTTCGTTTTCTACTAACATTGTAACCCTGTGCTCATGTAGACACTTTATTTACCCAGCAGATTAAGTCACACCACTTTGTTTTTGTTGGCCCATTTGTAATGTAGGCTAAATGTCATACCGCATATTCAACCCAGTCTCACAAAAAAACGTGTAATAACTACGTTGGTCCACAACTTGGGACGTAGTATTTATACAAAAACGCCTCTGAAATTTTAGGATCCCTACGTTTTTTTTCACCATTCATTTCCAATGGATTCTTAGTTTTCCTCTATTCATATTCACACAGAATAGTAAACTGTCTTTCTTAAATAATATTGAATAGTTCAAATAATCCTGTGTACACATCAGCTATCAGAAATGGGACGAAGATTAGCGAGAAGTTGCGCCAGTATTTGAAACTTCTAAGTGAGTCCTGGTATGTGTACGGCACCTGCTCAAACCATATTTCATCACCGACAACGAACGGAACAGGAACGAAGACGATACCCTCATCGTGTACAAAATTCCGGCCTGTGGGTCGCCACTTATCTCCATAAAAACCATTCGAATTTCCAAGTCGGATCTCTAGAAGAGGTCAATAATGAATGTTATTCCGTTAACAGAAAAACAAGATTTTCGAAAATGACTTTATCGTACAAATTTATACGTGTGAATCGGTAATAGAGTAGTTTATTACACGTAAAAATTGTGGTAAAGTCCGTAGCTTAGACTACTGAAACCTATTCGGTCCAAGTTTTAAGAACAAAGAAAACGATCAGTATAAGCATAGATTCCGAAAATGTCTTCTATACTCTATAGAGAGAAAAATAGTGAGGTAATTTAGTTCGCTTTTCCACCCCCCTTTATATGACAGTTTGTCGGGATTTTCTAGTTCAAGAACGTTACAAAAATCCCAATTGTACAACATATAAGTCCGATACTTGAGCTATATACTGTTTGGGAAAGACATTGACCGGAAGTATTATAACTGTCCTTATATTTGACCTCCAAACGCACACACGATCGCCCGATGCTTCAACTTAAAGCTTGAGTCGTCCCGTAACTCCTCTTCTTGTTGAGTAAAACTCTTTGCTGGAAATTTCTAACGGTCACTCCGCGACATCGATTTGGGAGACAAGAGACCTACTGTCGAACGCGGAGCAGCGTGAGGAACTTCCACCGCAATAAAGTGCAAGCCCACAAACAAAAAACATATTGGCAACGAAGCACGTTCCCTGGTGTACACAGCAGAAAGACAATTTGTAAAAAAAGCGGCAAGAAACGGTAAAACTCTAATTGTAAAGATCGCCTTTCGATTGGTCCTGCAAAAAATCGTGTGGTGCACTGACCGTACGACTTGACTTAGTGCAACAGACTTAACTGTGGTCGGTTACTCTAAAGCAAAGAACCAAATTCTGGGGAAACACTAAGTGATAACCACACTACATGTTTCCTTTACGGTCACCCACACACACGCGCGCCTACTCTAACAAAGTCCTCTCTCTGTGTCGAAAGACTGGCTATGAGAGACGAACCTGACCACGTGTGTCGCCCAGCGCCATGAAGATACAAGACAATCCTTACGATTGAAACCACCTAAATCCTCTTTGAGATACCTGCGTTTATGCTGTTGATATCATTTTATTTGTGACATTTGACACATAAAACATACAAAAGGAAGTTTCGGACTTTCTATGTGTACAATATCTTAGTTTGTATCACGAACTTTTTGCTACAAAAACGGACGGCACAGAGCGGAATTATGTAAAAATTAGTTGAAATCCAAATTTACACAGT
>NW_011340218.1:8420-18088 GCF_000735185.1 Notothenia coriiceps | reverse complement strand
CCTGGTTCTCCTTTAGCAAAGCATCTATTCCTCTCCATGCCGTTTACTCCTCAACATTTGGTTTCTTTAGGTTCCTGTTGAGATCCTGGCTTCTTCCTTTAGCAAAGCATCTATTCTCTCCATTCCTTTACTTCCTCCACATGGTTTCTTTTAGATTCTGTGAGATTTCCTGGTTCTTCCTTTTAGCAATGGGTCTATCTCTCCATCCTTTAACTTCCTCACAAGGTTCTTTTAGGTTCTGCTTGATGGTTCCTTGCTTCTCCTGTTTTAGCCCAAAGCATCTATCTCTGCCGATCCATTTACTCCCCACGAGTCAGCTGAGGATCCTTTGGTTCTCCTCTTTATGCAACGCATCTATCTCTCCATCCTGTTACTTCCCAAAAGCTGTCTTTAGTTTCTGTTGAGGTCCTGGTTCTCCTCTAGCAAAGCGTCGTATCTCTCTTTTTTGATCTTTTGGGCACCCACTTGCAGGAGCTCTAAATATTCTTTTGTTCAGCTCCTCATTGGTTAAGACTCTCTGTCTTCCCCGTCTTAGCAGGCCTGTTCCTGCATCTTCTTCCTCCTTCTCCTCCTTCAGGTCTTCCTTTCCTCCGTCTTGAGAGGGCCTTGCGTCCGTGCATATTCTCCTCCTTCTTTCTTCTTAAACTCCGTCTCCAGCTTCCAGCTTTCCCGTCACTGAACCTGTTGTCTTCAGCAAGCGCGCATCCGCGTAAACTCATTGCCCACTTTGCACCCGTTTGCGTTTCACGCGAGGCCCTGGATCTTTCTTCAAGGCAGGGCAACATCTGCAAGGAACATCTGGGATGGAATCAATATCTTGAAGAACTGATCGCCAGCCCTGCCTCTCTTGTTTGTCCTTCCATCTCTCATGATGAGCTTGCCTGCTTTAGCTAACAGGGTAAATGCTATATTGGGACTTTAAGCGGTCTAGTGAATTGACTAAGTGTTGTTCACGCCTGGTGGAATATGACCGACTAAACTATACGCTGAAAGGTATCCTAATGGTTTGCGCACCACAAACCCTGTTTTCTGCTGCTCAATGCTGTGATGACCTGTCTCTCAGATATACCTGTATACTCTGCAGACTGCTCATTAGACTTCTGGTATATTCTCAGAGGACCAAAAGCCAGTTTGGGTGAACGGTCATCATTTTCTGAAAGTTCCACTCAGAGACCAAAGCCAGCTGATGAGGTCACCAGTCTGGAGCGTTTCCATTCCTAGGCATAAGGCAGTGATTTGACAGCAGCTGACCGTGCTGTTGCCTGGGCAACGCTGTTTTGTCTCAAATCATATTAAGCAATGGGTTAAACATCAAAAAAAATACTTTATTGCATCCGTAATACACAGGAAGTTAAATACTGAGCCAGGGCCCCGGCTTTCTACGGTTGGTGCATGAGGCATGCAGTGTCTCTCAGTTTAAAGTAGCAGGACACTACATTACTGATATACACTCTGAACATCAGCAGGAGGAGGACGTGATATATAGTAGAGACACGTACATAGGCCTACTGGGTTATACACCCTGGACATTCAGCAGGAGAGGGACTCTTTAAACTTAGAGGCCGAAACTACATACTGATGTACACCTGAACATCAAGCACGGAGAGCGGACTCTTTAAGAGTAGAGGCCACTCATTACTGATGTACACCTGCCAACATCAGCAGGAGGACTCTTAAATAGAGACACTACATCTGATGTACACCTGAACATCAGCAGGAGAGGACTCTACAGTTAGAGGCACTACATACTCGATTATACACCTGAACATCAGCAGGAGAGGACTCTTTAAAGTAGAGGACACTAGATACTGATATTAAACGAGCGACCTCCAGAAGTCTTCTTCACTTATTATCATTTGTTTTCGTGTGTGATGAAACTGGAGGCAGTTACTACAAAGACTCTACAGAGAGATTAAACTCTGCGTGGTGAGCAGCGATCAGGCCAGGCCTGCTTTAATTGGCTCGATTCAATCAATAGGCATTTAATTTGGGCAAATCCCTGTGAGTAGTTTAATCAATCCCTATTACCTTCTCATGCTGCACTTTAGAATTAGTTTCTCCAAGCTCCTTTTAATAATTATTTTGACTTACAAACAGGACAAGAAATGGCACAACACACTTTTTCCCATACAAAAGTATTTCAGTAGATTTGTTAAAGCCTCTGTGATTGTTTTAAAAATGACTACTACTTAGATATATGATCACCTTCCTAGATAATTTATGTATTTACATTTAATGCCTGCGTTTAATTATTAAAGGGCAGGTTTCTGTCTGCATTTACATTTGTACATGATTCCCAGATCATTGACATAATCATTCGGGGCAACAAGACACGATTAAAATGCTGATGAAACAAGGAGAGTCAGGGCTGTCTGGTTCTGGCAGGATTACAGAACAACTACCTGTCAGATATACAATGAAACTTGGTGTCAGAGTGTAAGATGAACCAAGGAAAGAACACTTTACATTTTTTGAAGCAATCGGGAATAACAGGGGGAGGATAATACACTTACGTTTTCTTTTGTAGCAGGGGCGTTTCCTGGACCTGGAAACATTTGGGGCTAACCCACAGGTGGGTTGCGCCAGAGATTTTCTTTAGGGGCTTGCTGTGGGTAGCTTGACGTTTCATAGAGGTTGCTCAAACATGGTGGCGTTTTTCCCATTAAGGTTCCGGGCGCTTCAGTGGAAGCTTTCTACTGCAACACTCCACACGCCCATACACAGTGTACCTGCGGCGTTACAAGCGGAAGGCTCTTCGATAATCAGCTCACGGCATATAGGTGTAAGCAAGGGGTAAAGCGGCAAAACTGGGGGGGCAGACCTCACCTCCTCTAGGGGCGGAAGATCTTTTTTTAAATATGAAGTTAAATGCATCAATCTGTGCACTGTAGAGAGCAACATTTAGAGATCTATGGATACATCTCTCAACACCCACTATATGAAACAGAACTGTAAACAGATCTTACTTTTTTCGTTATGGATATTTTACAAATCCATTCCCCTTTTAAACTGTTATTCTTGTTTATACTGTCATACAGTATTTCATACTTTTTTTAATTTATTCTCTTAATTTTTTGTACAACAATAATGATCATATAGAAAGTGTGCCTCTGCCGAAATAATCTTTTTGAATAATTCGTTGACCAATCGTTGTTGAGACCCGCTGAGATAACTTACACTAAAAGTTAACTATCTAAAACACTGAGAGAGTCCTTGTTTAGCTCACTGAGCCTCTCAGTCTGACAGGGAGAGGACTCTCCTCTCCAGCTTGTTGTGGAACAAACAGCTCCTTATGTCCGTTAGTGCAGCTAGCACCAGATGCTAACAACACAGTCCCTGCTGGCACCGGTGCTTGCTCTCGCTCGCTTGCTCAATCACACTAGACCAGGGGTCACCAACCTTTTTGTCACCGAGGGCTACTTCAAGGGTACTGAGTAATACGAATGGCTACTTGTTTGATACAAACTTCCTGAATAACATAATTGCACGGTTCACCTTTAATGATAATATTATTATTAATAATAATCAGAATACATATTAATTTACTGTATGTGAAGGACTGTCTGATCACATGTTAATGTTAATTATTCCTCACAATAATTATTAACAATGATTTACCATTGCTATAGCAACCCCATTGTTTTGTTATGAAAATGTATCTATATTTATACACATTCTCGCGAGATCTATCAGGGGTCGTTGTAATGCTGCGTTCACACCGGACTCGACTTCGCTCTAATCGCTTGAGTTTCACCGCTGCTGCCAGCTGTGTTTACTCGCATTATTCAAACAAGACGCGCTGGCTCGGGAGCTACAACTACAACAAAATGAACATATTTTACCGTGATTAAATTGTAATACACGTTTCTAAATGATGCCGACGTAACAACATACTGATACCGGTTAGTAAAAACCATGAATTAATGCTTGACAAGTCTGCAGACAGACGGCAGGCGAAAAACCTTTTTAAAATGCTTGTTTTCTGAATGAAGATTGGGTCGACCAGGCTAAGCTAACGTTGTATATGCTCACTCCACACTCATAACAACGGCCTACAGACATAAATAAACCAGCGACTTTATTCGCCATGACACAGACAGTCTGTGGTTTGTACTTGTTTAACTTCTGTACAGTTTCTGAACAGATATTAAGACCTGTGATCTCTGTGTGCTAACTGCTAACAGCTAATGGCTGATGTTTTTTGGTTGAACGTCAGTGACTGCAGGCTGAGATCCTCACCTCTGATTGGCTTCCGCGAGAACGCGTCACGTGAATTTGACGCTCGAGTTGAAAAAATTGAACTCTCGCGTTTGACACGGCCCCCTTCAATCGCGTGATTCGCGCCGCGTCCACCGCTTTATGCGCGCTGTCGGAGCCAATTCGCGTCTGATCGTGTCTCTGCATTGACTTTACATGTAATCGCGCCGCCCCCAAACGTCGCATCGCGTCCGGTGTGAACGCACCATTATACCCCTATAATCTGAGGAATATCAGCTTGCTAGCTGACCTCTTGTTTGTGCAGATCCGTAGTATTTCTACCATGAGTTCTGTGCTGACTGCGTTAGCATTTTTTCGCTCAGGGCTCATTTAGACGATTCTTGTGAGACTTGTGTTTTGTTTTGGTAAAAATGGTTCGTATCGTCAGTTAGCTGAGTTTCTTCCCGTTAAGTGGGTTTGACACATGAATAGGTTTTTAAATGTTAAGAAGCCCTGGGACACAGTTTCATGAAGAAAAAAAACCAGCAGCCCCTACGGGTAACAACATGTGGCAATTTTTTAACCATAAATGGCTGCGCATCACCACAGCTTAGCTAAAGGCGGACTCGTGTTGGCGTTTGAAGTAGTTTATTTAGACACTTGTTAGAAGCCATTGTTTTGACAAATAGAAGCTTCAGACATTCACAGTTTGAGTGTTTTCAAATCTCGTAAGCTTGGGTTACCACATACCTTAATTTGGGCTTTTAACCACACGTAAAACAATTCAATTCAAAATAAGGGAATCACAAGTGGTAAAATGCTAAGTCTTTTCCGGGTATAAGGACTTTTTACTACACCAATCTATTGTTCAGGTCAATGGAACAGTTGGGGGTTAGGGTTTGCTTTGTTAGGTTTCTCAACGGCGAACTGGCCCCTTTCTGCACTCTATACCTTTGGTCCAATTGGGACTCGAACTGGCAACCACTCAGCCAAGCCAAGTCACTACCGACTGTTATACTGCCACCCCTAGTGTTTAATACCAGGACTACACATCGGTTTGTAAAGAAATGCAATACCGAAACTGGGAAAAACTAGCTTACGTTCAAGGCTGAAACCAGCACATATTATTCGTATCACTACAGAAATGCATAAGTCTGTAAGTCCTTTAAGGCCTAACAGACCAAAAACTGTCATATTTCATGCAGCTAACAAAATGTAAGCAGCATGCAAATGTTATGTTACAGTATGTTAATTCTACATTGATTTACATACATTTCATTATTTAACCTTAATATATATCAATAGCAAGAGCTAACGCTCTAGAGCAGTCAAGTTGGGATTGTTGGGTTATTGCATATTGCTCCTTGTGTTTAGTGTTGCTTGAAATAAGACCGATGCAGTCGAAGTTATACTGTACTTTAAAGCAAGTCAATTCCCTGTGATTACCCATTGCCTACCTTGCATTAATAAAACAAATTATCCTCATGCTCTCACATTACTTGAGGGGGTGCAGAGCATACAAACATGCACATTAGCCTCTTCTCATGCACAGGCATGATCACAGTGGCTAACTTTTTTGCCATTTTCTCACATTTGCATAGTGATATCCTCATCCAACCATGACAATGGTTAAGAACTAAGTTCACTTGTCAAGGGATCTACTGGGCTCAGTGAATTTGATACAGTGAAAGGGTTTATGGCTAATTCTCCCTTCCCCCCCCCCCCCTCTGTTGCATTCACTAGTAGACTGTAATGTATTCCGCCTCTACTTCTCCTGTGTCTTCATTACAAATACAGTCATAAAATGCAACAGCGAAAAGCTAAGATACATGCCAGTGTGTGTGTGTGTGTGTGTGTGTGTGTTAATGATAGGGGTCCACTGAAAGCTGAACTCTTTTATATGAGACTGCAGTTAGTGCTCACACAGACAGACTCCAGTCTGACATTGGCGTCCCAAACACATCCCTGCTAAAGCAAATAATTACACAGAAATACTTTATATTAGCATCAAATAAAACATATTTCTCTAAGCAGTCTGCACGATAGCTCTCCCACTCTCTTGCTCTCTTCGTGTCCTTCCAAATCTTTTTTTAGAGTCTGAAATTAAATGTTCTAAAGACCACAACATTCAATTAAAAATTACATCCCTAATAGAAGCAAATGGCTGTTTACCAAAATAGAGTTCAACTCAGGTTGGGGAAGAGGGTTTCAAAACCAAGTAGTATGTTTGGGCCACCTGCAGTGCTTGGGTTTTCCTAACATTATAAACATGGTGTAGTACCATACCAGCTGTGCAACATAATGTACTATAATACAAAAATAAATTCACCCACATCATTATCACGCTTTTACCTTACATTTTGAGAACAAATGTATTTGTTTTTTAATGCCTCTAAAACATGTTTAACAGCAAAACTATATCCAAAGATCCGTTTGAACCTCTCACAGAACTTGTGCAAAGGTCTTATCTGACAAGTTCCCATTCTCACTACTTCCAAAACACATTAATTTTCCCTAAAATCTTTCAATTTATAACACTTTTGCATTTCTCTTGTTTTCATACCATGTGTTGGAGAAAATGCTTGTTCGGGATGTCTTCTGTAATAATTGTAGGTACTGCGAGGTGAGGAATTTCTATACAGATGATCATAATGGGAAAGTTTTCCTTTAAGTCCTTATGAAAGATAAAGGTAAGACACTTGGTTATTACACGATGCATATTTTGTAGCATTAGGGCTGCAGCTCAAGAGTGTGTAGTCAACAGAGCAAGATAAGTCAATGTGAAGAATAATCAAGTCCTCATTTAGGTGGTGACAAATGAGTAGCCTTCAGGGCCGATGGGACACACCAGAACATAGAGTTAAAGAGGCAGGATATGCTGTGGCGTGTCTTCCTCAAAGCTTATCAACTGGAAAGGTTACCAGAGTCCATTTACAGACTTGCAAATAGACAAGCCCATGCACACATTCAAATATGCACATGTGCGTGTGTGTGGATGTGTTAGTTTCAGCTCGACAGGGACTTAGGTCTTCCCAAAAGGTGAAAGAGCAGGGACATTTATTCTCCCCAATGGCAGAATGGTTTTACATAACATAACGTATGATAGCTTGTGACATAAGGGGCCGCATAGTTGTGACACTTTGTATCTATGACTTGGGAAGACCTGGTGGCGCTGGTGCTAAAATATCTTCTGTGGTCATCTCAGGGCAGGGGCTGATCCACTTTATAGAGCTGGCACAATCACAGGGTGCGACATAGAGTAGAGCAACATGGGATAGAGCTTTTAGGTAACATAATTCTGCATTGCCAACTTTAACACGTTCCTCCCTCTGCACATTGCTTTATGCTTCGCAGGGGCATGGGCAGCCGGAGGGATGGAATCACTACAGTTCTGTCCAAATGCCATATCATCTAAAGACCCATTACTCTGAATCATGTGAGCTGCAATGAAAAATAAGCCCTGCAATCAGCAAGGGTAACCGAGGCTAAACGAGAGTCCACATGTTCTGCAATTGCTATCATATTAGGGGGTTGAATCAGCAATTTATGACACTGCGTGAAACACAAGGCACATGGAAGTATGGATCTGAGCTTCTGATTAAATAATAATAAGAAAAAGATTCAATATTCTCTCAAAGAAAATAGTCATGGAAGGGAGGGGTGTTAGCAGGGGTCTTAGAACTATTAAGCTTTAAAACTTATGAATTCATTACGGTTGGCTATAGATGAAAGCAGCGCTACATCACAAAATGACGAAAACAAATAATTGTCTTCATGCCGAAACGTTGTTTTATCATGCCTAAAAGATGCAGTGTTGCCTATTGAATGTCAAACAACAAAGTGATCCAAAGTTCAGATTGTCTTTACTGTTACCTAAATAAAATATCTGTGGCTTCAGGCCATCAACAGAGCGGAGGGAGATCATTATCAATGGGACCCAGTTAGTCAATAATGTACGTACAGTATGTCTGTGGGAAACGCTTCAGCATAGCTCAATTATGATGCCAATGAGTTTTAGATGAATTGTCAATTGCAGTTGTAATATTTAAAGTCAAATTAGTTACAGGACGTTCATTAAAATGTAAAACTCTCAAAAGCCACGGAAATACAAGTTTAAGTGATAGCCTAATACCTGCCAATCATCTACCAGCAGGCAGATAGGAAATATATCCACTTTAGCTTTGATTGAACAATACATCTACGTCAATCATCTATGACAAAATGTAATTATTTGTCTGACTGACCATCATTATTTGGGTCCTCATATAAAAAAATGCACTGTATTACTTTAGCAAAAACCAACAGAACAGGAATATAGCGCCAGTCAAATGATAGCCAATGTGTACACCAAAAAGGGGAGTGACCATGTTGTAGAGGTAAAATATTTGCATGGGTTGTGTTCATCCATACCTCTTACCAAACTTACATCAAGGTGAGACTGAAAGGACCAACATCTTCCATGCTTTAGATTCTCAGGACATCAAGGGGACCTCAAGGAAAACTATAGACATTGATTCCACAAGAAAGTTAGATTGCAATCTTTACAAGTAAGTTGTCATGCAGGTAGAGTAATTGCTGGAGATTTTGTCAATATTTTACAATTGAAAAAAGGAGGCATATTCCTTTTTGGTTTCTGTTTAATCAATCTCTGTTTCTAATTACACCTAGTTGATAAGATGCAGCCAATATTTGATACATTTGAAGATTTTAGTGGCATACAGTGGGGCAAAAAAGTATTTAGTCAGCCACCAATTGTGCAAGTTCTCCCACTTAAAAAGATGAGAGAGGCCTGTAATTTTCATCCTAGGTATACCTCAACTATGAGAGACAAAATGAGAAAAAAAAATCCAGAAAATCACATTGTCTGATTTTTAAAGAATTTATTTGCAAATTATGGTGGAAAATAAGTATTTGGTCACCTACAAACAAACAAGATTTCTGGCTCTCACAGACCTGTAACTTCTTCTTTAAGAGCCTCCTCTGTCCTCCACTTGTTAACTGTATTAATGGCACCTGTTTGAACTCGTTATCAGTATAAAAGACACCTCTCCACAACCTCAAACAGTCACACTCCAAACTCCACTATGGCCAAGACCAAAGAGCTGTCAAAGGACACCAGAAACAAAATTCTAGACCTGCACCAGGCTGGGAAGACTGAATCTGCAATAGGTAAGCAGCTTGGTGTGAAGAAATCAACTGTGGGAGCAATTATTAGAAAATGGAAGACATACAAGACCACTGATAATCTCCCTCGATCTGGGGCTCCACGCAAGATCTCACCCCGTGGGGTCAAAATGATCACAAGAACGGTGAGCAAAAATCCCAGAACCACACGGGGGGACCTAGTCAATGACCTGCAGAGAGCTGGGACCAAAGTAACAAAGGCTACCATCAGTAACACACTACGCCGCCAGGGACTCAAATCCTGCAGTGCCAGACGTGTCCCCCTGCTTAAGCCAGTACATGTCCAG
>NW_011340218.1:0-2841 GCF_000735185.1 Notothenia coriiceps | reverse complement strand
TGACTATTTTTAGACAGTATTTAGCAAAAAAAAACTTTTCTGGGGCCATTTGGGTGGATTTTTCATATCTCTGCTTCCCCCTGCTGGATTTTTGACATGTGACATCTCTTTCTAACCGTCAGAGCCAATGGAATCGAGGGGTACTCCCACATAGTCCTTATTTGGTCATTTGTGTGTGTTATACTGCCGCATAGCCTAGACCGGAAGCAGCAGCCACTCTGGTGGCTACCATTAGCAGCTAACTTTTGCTCTGCGATTTTTACATAAAAATGGAATTATGGATTATAAATAATTCTAATTATTGCCCAGGAACTTTATCAACCTATGGATTAACCGATTCAGCCGCGTTTTTTCTCGTTTTAATGCCATTGAACACGTCTTTTGATCAGATTAACAGCTACGGTGAGACGATCTCCCTAGAAGCTACGTAAAGGTACGTGTTGTGATGTCTGTCTTTGCTTCCCCTGTCGCAAGTTCGGATCACTCAGTGATGATACTATATACCTAAATAATCTGTGGAACCTCAGTTTTAATCGGAGATCTTGTATGTGCAGCTACGATAAGTAATAAGGTTACTTTTATCTTGAGTTCTGTGCCAATGTCCGTTAGCATTTTTCGCTAAGGGGTCATTTAGATGCTTCTTATGAGACTTGTGTTTTGTTTTGGTAAAAATGGTTTATATCGTCAGTTAGCTGAGATTATTTCCGTTAATCTGGTATAACACATTAATAGGTTCTTAAATATTAAGATCCCCTGAGACACAGTGTCCTGAAAAAAAAAACAGGGTCCCCGCCGGCGGGGACCTTGGGGCTTAACAGGTTAAACACTTTATATCTGAGTCACGGGCCCTTTAGCTGATGATGTTTTGGCATTTTACTTCAGAGTCGGCAGCTGTATTTATAAATACATTTTTAATGTTCTAGGTCCCATACAAACTGTCACTGCTAATGTTTCGTCTGCTGATTTCCAATAGC
The DNA here is from genome assembly GCF_000735185.1 of Notothenia coriiceps. Lineage (NCBI taxonomy): Eukaryota > Metazoa > Chordata > Actinopteri > Perciformes > Nototheniidae > Notothenia > Notothenia coriiceps. The sequence continues at coordinate 1,867 of NW_011340218.1, read as the reverse complement.
ACAACTCTGACATTTTTACTACAGTAACAATCTTGGCAATGGGGATTAAAGCCATCCAAAAACATAAGATCAGCAGAATCATTTCAAACTAGCAATTAGTTAAATCATTAAAAAAAATAAAGTATCTACACAGCCCCTGTTAACTTCTATTAATACCAAGGCCCTTTTAAAGAGAAGGAATCTCTCTTCTGTCTAAAGGGGGTTTACTGAACAATCACCAAATATGCAGCCAATGGACCCGTGTTAATGAAAAGCCATTAGCAGCATTCTCCATTTAAACAGCACAGGCTGAATACATTTAGAGCATTTTATTCCAAACGCCTGTAACACCTGTGGGCTGCCAAATGGGCCCACCAAGATTCATATGTATCAGCTAGACTGCAGTGCAAAGGTTTTAAAACCATTTTGTGTTAAAACAAACTTAATACGCAGTAAACTGAAAATAAATATTGCAGGAATGATCTTTTAACTTTAAGAGGCCCTATTGTGTTTTTTTGGGTTTTCCTTTTCCTGTTGTGTATTGTATAGTTGTGTGTGCATGTAAATGGTCCACGAAGGCCACATTCCCATACAGTTGCAAGAAAAAGTATGTGAACCCTTTGGAACTATCTGGATTTCTGCATAAATTGGTCATAAAATGTGTTCTGATCTTCATCTAAGTCACAACAATAGACAAACACAGTCTACTTAAGCTAAAACCACACAAACAATTATATTTTTTTATGTTTTTATTGAACACACCATGTAAACATTCACAGTGCAGGGTGGAAAAAGTATGTGAACCCTTGGATTTAATAACTGGTTGACCCTCCTTTGGCAGCAATAACCTCAACCAAACGTTTCCTATAGTTGCATATCAGACCTGCACAACGGTCAGGAGGAATTTTGGACCATTCCTCTTTACAAAACTGTATCAGTTCAGCAATATTCTTGGGATGTCTGGTGTGAATCGCTCTCTTGAGGCCATGCCACAGCATCTCAATTGGGTTGAGGTCAGGACTCTGACTGGGCCACTCCAGAAGGCGTATTTTCTTCTGTTGAAGCCATTCTGTTGTTGATTTACTTCTGTGCGTTGTCCTGTTGCATCACCCATCTTCTGTTGAGCTTCAATTGGTGGACAGATGGCCTTAAGTTCTCCAGAAAAATGTCTTGATAAACTTGAGAATTCATTTTTCCGTCGATGATGGCAATCTGTCCAGGCCCTGAGGCAGCAAAGCAGCCCCAAACCATGATGCTCCCTCCACCATACTTCACAGTTGGGATGAGGTTTTGATGTTGGTGTGCTGTGCCTTTTTTTCTCCACACATAGCGTTGTGTGTTCCTTCCAAACAACTCAACTTTGGTTTCATCTGTCCACAGAATATTTTGCCAGTAGTGCTGTGGAACATCCAGGTGCTCTTTTGCAAACTTCAAACGTGCAGCAATGTTTTTTCTGGACAGCAGTGGCTTCCTCCATTTTATGACCAACTTATGCAGAAATCCAGGTAATTCCAAAGGGTTCACATGCTTTTTCTTGCAACTGTAGTTAATGCCAGAGGGTGTTTCTCTCGCAACCCGATCACCTGCCTGAAACACCTTGATCGGACACCTTTGTGTACTGCCGTAACATAGTGACATCACTATGTCACACTCAAGCTTCTGTTGGCTAACGCTCCAACATATGTAAGTGATAGGCTAAGGGGCGGGACATCTCTCAATCACAACAGAGTCGGCAAACCAATCAGATCAGACTACCAATCAGACAAAAGGGTTGTGATGCCCGTGTGGGTTCATCTAGATAGGGTGTGGCTGTGATGCCTTGATTACCTTGATTGCAGTAACTCAGGGCAACCTGGGTCTGGTGCCCTGCTAGCTATTTAAAGCCTCT
>NW_011340217.1:12538-18846 GCF_000735185.1 Notothenia coriiceps | reverse complement strand
TGAGGCCATTGTATGTTGAATATAAATACATTGCGTAGCCAGGTGAGGGGTGTAATACTAAACGTTAAAACAACTACCCAGAGATAAAAGTAGAACATATACGAGAAAGAAAATTGGGATAAAGATTAACATTAAAGGTGACCTATCATGCTATATTTGAACAATATATTGTAGGGCCATACCTATATAAAAGTATATAAATATCGTTTTTTTTTTCAAAATACCAAACAGATCCTGCACTTTAGCCATGCCTCATTTCGCTCTATATGCTCTTTCCAGCCCTGTTTTTGCAGGGGCTGATTCTGTGAGCTGCAGCTGACCACGCCCCCCTGCAGGAGAGGGGAGCTGCTTTGAGATCAGCTGCTAGGCTGCAGCGAGGAGAAGAGGGGGAGAAAAAGAGATCTCCGTTCTCCATGTTTTATTCTTATATGATTATATAGAGTCATTATTAATTTGTTGTAAAGCTCAATAAATAACAAAGAAGACCTTTGACCGGCACTTTTCTAATTTTGTCCGGAAGATTTCAACTTTAACGGACATGTTGACCGGCGGAAAAAAATCGAACTGAAACTCTGCCGCACGGTCCCCTCGTCCCTTGGAAGAGGCGGAGAGGTGGGTGTTTGTCATCTGCTGGTGGACTACCGGAGGGAATTACAGCGAGGGAGGGATTGCAATGAATAACAGCAGCAGGAGCAAACCCTTGCCCTGGGGAGGGAGAAAAAGAGCCACAGCGGAGAATAAACAGAATGGCAACCATGGCAACCATGCGCGGGAAGTCTTCTTCGCTGCTTTTGTGGCAGACTACAGCGCCACTTACAGGCCTGGCATATGTACTACAGCGTCTACAGCGTTTTCGAGCGGCAATGGCCGGCGGTGGCCCAACCCCACATTCCCCTGATAGGTGGAGAGTTGGCCATATAGGCGGAGCGCCACTTCTGTGACGCAGAAAATAATTCAAATCTGGATCAGTCTGTATCAGATCCGTTGCAGCCCCGTTTTTAGAGATTAGGGTATGGAGGAAAAGAGAGAGGGTTGTGTTTTCTGACACTTGGTGAGTTCCCTGGAACACCGGGGACACATATTCATGTATAAAAGACGTACAAAAGTGCATTTTGCATGATAGGTCCCCTTTAAGTATTTCTCTCCAAACTTGAACTTTCTGACAGTTTATAGAAAGTTGCACCCTATTGTAACACCCAATTTCATTTCAGTTCAAGCAGATAGTGTGTTGAAACTGACACATATGTTGACTGTTGGGATGTGCAATTTTTAAGAGCAGTGCACTTGGATAAGAAAGATTTGAGTATATTTACTGTGAAGCACATGATGAGATTTTTGGTCAGAATGATAGACAGGGGTGAAGGTCAGAAATCCAGAATTCTTCCAGAATACAGATGATTCGCCACTGAGTTTACTTTGTATCAAACTGTTTTTGAAGGAAGTTGTTTCGGTGTTGATTATGTGTAGCTAATCTATCACATTGTCTGTACCTACCAATTATAAAGAGCAGTTTAGTAAGAAAGAAATCAGGAAAGAGCATTTTTTGTCCACAGATTGAAACTCCTCAACCAATAGAAGACCGTTGCGTGATATGATTCGCTGCTGTCCACTTTACAGACACTATGCTTCTGTCCTGAATTGTATCAACCGATTTGTCGCCTGCATCGTTATCATGCGTATCCCTACAAAATAGGAAAAACAGCGAGAAATAAATAAACAGCCATTTATTTTTCTCCTAAGTAACTGCACAGAAAGTTATTCAAATAAATATGTAAATAAATCCAGGGAGTTATCACAGATATGACTATAAAAATAGCCTCCATTCAGGTAGGCACAGCACTTGAGGAAGCTCACATTGTGAAACAGCAGCAGGAGTTAAACACTGCATAAACAGAAGCGAAAGGTGCCTTGCTTGTTCCCGTTTTGGCTTTTATACAGTATACAAATCTGAGAAAAAGCTAATCTACCACCCATGCTGTGAACATTAAATCCACGACACAAATCATGCTGGGGCTTCAGTCTTAAATGGGCCTGCAGCAGGAAGTAGAACAATGACACAGGAGTTGCATTAAGGATGTATTAAAACAACAAGATGAGCTAATCAGCTTATGAGCACCAAAAGGCACGAGATTATTTGGTTTGACGGGTTATACAACAAAACGTAGTGAATTTTCATTTCCCAGTGGATGAAACAGACACTAGTTGAAGAGTGTCTGGATCTGGCAAAGCTGATACCGTCTCAGTCTCAAATCACAAAGGCTCTGAGGTGAGAAAAACAAATGAAAAACTGCAGGGGAGTGGACACAGTATCATCGACACCTGCACAATCTAAAACCAATACAGCAGCCTCGGAATAATTATTTATGAAGCTTGTCATGTGTATTTTTTGTTGAGTCACAGCGGTGCTTAATCAACTCTTCAGTACTTTCTGAGGTTGTAGATCACGTACTGTGCTCGTAAACCTGACATCATAATGCTATTCAGTACAACAACACCACAAATCACTGTGTCAAGAACAAGTTAAATCTTCAACATCCTTGACACAATCTCAACAGAAGACTAATGTTATAAAGCCCCCTATTATGCTTCAAACAAAGTGCTTGTTAGATTGGTAGAAACAGAGTCTGAAACCCCCTCTGTGAACGCCCATTCTGTTAATCCTTCCAACTCTTCTAACTTCACAAAACAGACAACCTCAAAGCAAACTGCCTAATGATTTCTGGCAATTGGTTTCTATACCATATTGACAGGAAGTTTTTTTTATTTGAAATGTGTTTGTTATGTTGACTGATTTTGAACTTTTAACACAAAAATCACAACATTTTCGCCATATTCTTTATGTCAAAAAGTGGTTGCGACTGGTGGCAAGTAACCAAAGGCCAAGAATAACTTTCCAACATCATTGAAACAGGGAAAGCTGTTGCTGCTCAGAGTGAAAAGATATCTGTTGTACCTTTAAAAAAAACACACTCTCTAAGCTACAGGACACTCTGTTGCTTCAAAAGAGCTGAATCATTTCAGATAAGCACTGACAAACCCTTCCTCTCTGAAAATCTACAGCGAGGTGATGAGAAAAGCAGCCATTTTGGTCTTTCAATGGCTCTCAGGTGGCCTCCTCCTCTTCCATGCTCTCTTTGCAAGCTGCTTAAACGCATTTCCTCCAAGATATTAAAACCCACACAATAAATACTGTGGAATATAAGACTCTGGCTTCTGCCGACAGCATTTTTTCCCTGCTTTCACTCTGCCTTCTTTTTTAAAAGCCGTGTCCACCAGAAGCCTACATAACACCTCAGATGCTTTTGATTGCATTTGATTGTGGAGACACACCCCGTCAACCCCACCAACAGTCCAATCCTTACAAACTGATATTTACTGGACAGACTTTATTCAACTGATCAAAACTTTATATCAAACCATACAAAACAAAATACCAACTCTAGGCTCAATTTAGGGGAAGTATATAAAATGATGCAGATGAGACCAAGAATAATTATTCCACTTTAGTGTAATGACATAAGAAATATACATCTGAAACTATATATTTCAAAAAGTATTGTTTCCTAATCTTAAAGTGACTTAAAGGCAACAATAAACAACAGTGGTCAAAGGTTTCCTAATAACTATAAGTAATTGTTTTAAGATTTCTGATGCTTTAAGCTTAAAATGCTCTGATAATTGTATTTATATTCAACGGAGAAAGACAAAAAGGACATATTTTTTATTAAGTAGGTCTTTTAAAAGGTTAAAGGTTAACAAATGCTGGTAACAAACTGTGACCGGCTATTGGAGATGTATTTGTTGCCTCTGCTAGAATCATAAATGTATTAAACTTGTTGTGATTTTGCTGTGACCTAATGCATTTTGAAGATATTACATGGTATCTGTGTATGTACCAGAGCATTGTGTATGACTATGATTAAAGCATTCGACTAATTTTTTATCATTTTTGAAGAGAGAGAAAAATGCCAAGAAAACACTTAAAGGTTGGGCGCAGTTGGAGCAGAACACTCATCTCAGATATCTACCCTGTCCCCAGCTTTGGCAGAACAATTTTATAAATATTATTAAAACTGGCAGCCTGAGTCCTGAACATCGGTACCACTTTACAAAATCACAAAAGTTCAACCTTAAAATATATTGATGGCAGATAAAAGACGGCAACCTTTGCTAGAACCAATAGAAAAAAACGCTTGGCTCGTCATATTGACTGCCTTGCTGTTTTCTTCCATCAGGAAAGGTGAGTCAATACGCTTTTTCTTCAACTCTCCACTGGTCAGAGAGAGCGGTAAACAAAATAAACAGCTCATTAGGCCTCAGGATTTATACTCAGCTGTTGTCTGTTAAGAGTATGGGGGTCAAGCAGTGTTTTCTGATGAAGGAAGTCACAGCTACTGAACCACTAAAGCAAACAGTGGGCTTGCTGAGAATAACTTCTTAGAACATGATCTTGAAAATCAGGATGTTCGCTTTTCAGTGGATGTGACTCTGGTCAATTCTGAAAACCTTGTAACACATCTTTAATCAAGCTTGAGGAAGCCATAAGTACCAGCAAAACGTGGTTATGTTCAACGTTTGTCACATACGCTGCTCCAGTAAGTCTGTGTAGTCTTTTCTGGTCTCCATGGTGGAGATCAGGCTGTGTGTTCCCAGGTCCTATCTGGGTGGCGGGGAGAAATGATGCTGTCCTGCCTTTGAGGAAGCGATACATCAGAAAATGCTCAACAGTATCTGTCTCTCAAGAGAGCATGGACAAACAGCAAATTATTTTGTTTAATTTGTAGAACTTATTGGCCGATTAAGGCAGCTTTTTACATTGTTGACTTGAACCTACATTGAGAAGAGTAGGCACAACATCTTTTGACAGGCAGGATCCTCGAGAAAGAATTTGAGGTTGTGACCTGGGACAAGGATGTTTGGGCTTGTTAGCCTGCCTCCACCATGATTTGGACATGGATAGGTGGTGGAAAATGGGTTGGTAAATGGACGGAAGAATGACCACCTTCTCTGTGTGGACCAGAAATCAAAGGGTACTTGCCTACACCGGCTCATCAGACATTCTCTTGGAGTACCTACTGTAAAGGTTGAACAAACCTAGGTTATCTGTGATTTGCCCCAGTTCTATTAAGGTGTGGTTGATGCTCGTGTTAACATGACAGGTCCATCAATGGCTCAACAAACCAAGCCACTTTCTATCTCATCAGCTGCAACATTAGAGACACATTTTCTTTTCAGCTTCAAACATAAAATCATTTTCATTCTGGAGAGGAATCCTGCTTCCTTCTTATTCTCATCTTCTCCCACTCACAGATTGCATCTTCAGAAATCAAACAGTTTTTGAAAAGAATTATTCTAAGGGCCCCAAACAGTAAAATATTCATGAATTCTGGAAGAACACATGCAGACGGGAAACAAAAAAAACAACAATTTTCAAATACTCTCTTAGCTGATGTTGGAGGCAAGAAACCAGAAATCTGAATCCTTTACTCTTTTATTCAAGGTGGATTTCTTTCCTCTTTCTGTAGCAAGGGAATTTTTTTCTATTCACTTCACATCTGGAAAGGTTTTCTAACTGTAACATATCCTCAATCAGAATAATAAAAAGCCCTCACACACACTCTCAGCACTCCCCTGAGCCTGGCATATGAGTTTAGTCGGAGTGATAGCAAACAGAAAGGAAAGTAGAGAAGGACAAAGTGGGCGAACAGAGAGAAAAGGAGCAAAGCAGAGGAAGTTAAAGAAAGAAGAGTGGAGAAAGAAGGAGTTGGATGGAAGAAAAGAAGAGAGGGAAAGCATGTGTTCCCAATGCTCAGGATAAGGTAATACTATATGAAATCCAGACAGCACAATGAGAGACGTATGTGAAGTGGTACATTCTTCTTCACAAAGCCTATGTTAATGCCAGTTTGCACAGAGATGTGTCTCCTGCCTCCAAACTCTGCTGCAGAGACTCTCCTCTCTCATCCTCTCTGTCCTCTCACATCTCGGCAGGCTCGTCAGTCCCCTCCTGCTCCCTAGCTAAATGACGCACTGCGTGCTAATAGAACCATCCTTTGGGCAGCTGAGCGGAAATGGTGGAAATCCAAACACCATGACGACCTCCTACTCTATCAATCTCTCCTCTCCTCTTTCTCTTCTTCGATCTCTCAGGAAAAAAGCACTTTCTTTCACATTCTTCCAATTCCCAAAAACTATAGTCCATCTTCTCCACCCTCTTGGACCCCCCCAAAGCCCCTTCCCCCTCCTCCCTTCTGTCAAGCGACTTTGTTAACTACTTTGAAAAAAAGGTTGATGATATTCATTCTTTT
>NW_011340217.1:11353-12509 GCF_000735185.1 Notothenia coriiceps | reverse complement strand
CCACCCTCTTGGACCCCCCCAAAGCCCCTCCTCCCTTCTGTCAAGTGACTTTGTTAACTACTTTGAAAAAAAGGTTGATGATATTCATTCTTTTTCTGACTCACCTTTACTCACTGCTGGGTCACCAGACCCACCTTTCAACCCCACACTAACCTCCTTTTCCCCTCTCTCTCCAAGTGAGGTTCTTACCCTCATTACCTCTGCCCGTCCTACCACCTGTCCTCTGGACCCTATCCCCTCAAACCTCCTTCTGACTATCGCTCCTGATATTCTACCGTTTCTCACCCATTTCATCAACACTTCTCTAACTTCTGGTCACTTTCCAAACAGTCTCAAGGAGGCAAGAGTAAACCCTCTGCTAAAGAAACCCACTCTCAACCCGTCTGATGTTATAAACTACAGGCCTGTCTCTCTCCTCCCGTTCCTGTCTAAAACACTTGAACGCGCTGTCTTTAAACAACTCTCCTGTTATCTCCATCAGAACAACCTTCTGGATCCGCACCAGTCTGGTTTCAAAGCAGGTCACTCAATAGAAACTGCTCTCCTTGCTGTATCTGAGGAACTGCACACTGCCAAAGCAGCCTCCCTCTCCTCTGTCATCATCCTTTTGGACCTGTCTGCTGCATTCGACACGGTGAATCATCAGATCCTCCTTCGCACTCTCCAAGAATTTGGAGTTTCAGTCTCTACATTTTCCCTCCTCACCGCAAAGACCGCACCTACAGGGTAACTTGGAGAGGGTCCGAGTCCGACCCTTGTCAATTAACTACAGGGGTCCCTCAGGGCTCTGTTCTTGGTCTCCTCCTCTTCTCCCTGTACACAAACTCGCTCGGATCAGTCATTAGCCCGCATGGTTTTTCATACCACTGCTACGCTGACGACACCCAATNAAGGAATCTGGGAGTGACCCGAGATAACAAACTGTCCTTCACTGCAAGCATCGCTGCTACAACCCGCTGCTGCAGATACACGCTTTACAACATCAGGAGGATACGACCCCTCCTGACCCAGAAAGCGACACAACTTCTGGTCCAGGCTCTCGTCATCTCACGCCTAGACTACTGCAACTCCCTCCTGGCTGGTCTACCTGCATGTGCCATCCGACCTCTGCAGCTCATCCAGAATGCAGCGGCTCGTCTGGTCTTCAACCTTCCAA
>NW_011340217.1:0-11295 GCF_000735185.1 Notothenia coriiceps | reverse complement strand
GCTCCCTTCACTGGCTTCCAGTAACTGCTAGAATCCACTTCAAGACACTAGTACTTGCGTTCCATGCTGCGAATGGATCTGGCCCTTCCTACATCCAGGACATGGTTAAACCGTACACCCCAGCACATGCACTCCGCTCTGCATCAGCCAAACGTCTCGCTGCACCTGCACTGCGAGAGGGACCCAAGTTCCCATCAGCAAAAACACGTGGGTTTGCTATCCTGGCTCCAAAATGGTGGAATGAGCTCCCCATTGACATCAGGACAGCAGAAAGCTTGCACATCTTCCGGCGCAGACTGAAAACTCATCTCTTTCGACTCCACTTCGAGCGATAGAATTACTATCAAAGCACTTATATACTAACAAAGGACTGGCTTATCTAAAGCCAGTTGAGTAGCACTTGAAATGTTTGGCTTTATGAAACCTGATGTACTTATATGATTCTGTTTTCTTCAAGTGTGTATCTTCTTGGTCGAATGCACTTATTGTAAGTCGCTTTGGATAAAAGCGTCAGCTATATGCAATGTAATGTAATGTGTCAGAAACAGCTCAGACAATGTCCTGATTGCAATGAATGCTGAATGCCAAACAAAAACACAAACAAGAAGACATTTAATGAGATAACATGATTGAATTCAGATGTGTGACGGCTGCAGATGCTAGGATTGGTAGTATTGGTGGTGACTTGTAACCACCTCCTCAAGGCTTTTTTATTGTTTCAGCACAGATCTGCCTCAGGGACCTTTGCAATCTGTACAGCAGTGATTCTTAGACCAAACCCTGCCCCCAATAGAGTACCAGGTGGCCCCAAGACCATTTTCTAATAAACCATAATAAGATATTTTTATTGTATGGCAATTTATTTTGTACTTTTAATCTAAATAGAGTGCCAGAGTGCGTCAAAAATGAATAATGGATCTTGTTAATCAAAAAACGAAAAGGTCATTTTTCAAAGGTGGCCCATGGGTTCAGCATATGACTACTTCTGTTCATGGACCCTGGGAGAGGACAAGGGAAAACGCCCAACAAAAGACCTTTAACAATGAAAAAAAAACTAAGAACGAGCAACTAAGGTGTCCTGTTCAAATCACCAAATCACATATTATAAGTAATAGTATTTCTGATAAGTTTTGGTAATGCCGATTTAAAGAAAACTTCTGCAACACTCAAACATTATTTTTATCCTTGACGTTTTATGAACTTACTTCCACTGTTAACATTCCTTTTCTGATATGAACCGGCACTATACGAACTAAGTAGAACATAGATTGTCTTTTATTTTTATGTTTTCAGTTTTTAGACCCTGTGGCAATCCCACAAGCTCTTCCTCACAGCCTTCTGCAGCTTGGACAGAGATGAATACACACACACGCTCTCCCTTTCACCATTCATTGTGCTCCCTCAGCCCCAGAGCAGAATAATTTACCACACAACCTGCGAGACAAAACCCAAACTCTGTGTGTGTTTGAAAGCTGATGATAAAGAGTCTGTGTCTTAGTGCGTATGACTGTCTGTGTATTATCCTCTTTCTGTCAAAGCTGCAGGGACGTGATGAGGAACAGTGCAAGTGTGTGTGTTTCCCAGGTTCCCACCCTTGTGTCCTACGTAGATGTTTAGTTTAGTCTGATCACAGCAGAATAAACAGCAGCCTTAAAATTGATTTCTTCCATCACATTTGGCTCAGAGCCTCAGTGTCTCTCTGCGTTCTCATTTTCAGTTTTAATCATCTTTATCCTCAAGTACCACTTTATTATGCAAGGCTGTTCAACTTTGAAATTAATGCATAATTAGTTGTCTGTTTATGTAAATAAACAGTGGTAGCTTATAGTGCTCCTTTTGGAAAGCTCTGACAGGAAATGAAGCATTTTATGTTTTCTGTCAGCTTTCTTTTTGGTTGTAAAAAAGCAGTTGGTTTAGGATTCACTCATACAATATTCTAGTATCATAAACCCGGTGGTGGTTAATGCATTGAAAAATGTGTTTACAAATTCAAAACCAAACAACATTGAATCTACTAAAAAACATTATAAAGATAGAGAAATTGTAATATTCTATCAAAAATAAAAGATTTCTTCTATTGCAGGGAAATGTAGACTTTAGATTGTATTAGGGTTAGGTTAGTTACACTGTGATGAATTGTGGCCCCTTTAAAACCTGAAGAAATATCTTCCCTCACATCAAAAAACACAAAGACCTCAAAAACATCCCAAACAATTCTGAATTTCTTTCAGATGTCCTTTCAAATTCTGTGACATTATCAAAAATAATACAAGACAGGACTGTTTTAGCATATTTGAAAACATTGTTTTCAGTAGTGTTAAACCACCTTCTCTAGCACACTTAGATTACCCCAAACACACGTCTTTGCCTAAGGATTAAATTCCAATTTGATCTGGAGATTCTGGAGACCGTCACCCTGTCACATTGGTGATGAGTCAGTCCAGACATCAGGAAAAAGTTAGGACAGAGTTTACAGAGTGCGTCTGGCAAATACTGCATTTGGAAGAGCATCGCCGGCAAGGTTTGAATGGAAGACCATATTTGGGATGTGAATTATGAAAACTTTTTAGCAGAGGGGTATGAAGGAGAACGGACAGGAGATACTCAGGGACAGTCGGTGATGAAAGAAAAATCGAAGACAAAGCGCAAGACAGAGATGAGCAGCGATTCTCACGGGCCATGTTCACACTGCAGCTAAATACTGTCGTCACTCCTCAGGAGAGACACAAAGCTGGTTCAGTTCACAAGCAGTTCGGTCAAAAAAACTTGTTGTAGCAACTTCCACGAATCTGAGTGCAAACTGGGTTGATTCCTCCAGAGCAAATCTCCCTTGTGCTTTGACTGATATGTGTGTGGGATTACTTTCCCAGATGATATGGTTAAATCACACACATGCCCATCAGAGAAATATGACTTCCTCACATTGTCATACGGCTTATGGCAAAGTAATCAGCCATAGTCTGTGGGAAGTCCATTCTGTCAGCTGTTTGAGAAGCATAAGCACAGCAGGAAACCATTAATGCACAGGCTACATATGTACTGGATGATTATTCAACACACAGACATCCAATGTACTACAAAGCGTAGTACGGTATGTACAGAGCTGCATCTGTTATATCAGAGGTCTCACTGTCTGTTCTGCATTCGCTAAATAGTCAGAATAAGGATCAGTTTTTTGATGATGCTGTCAGTTTATACTAACATGAACAAACCACAGCCCCTAATAATTAAGTAGAAGAACCAATCCACATGTATCTCGAAGAAAGATTATAACAATGATCTTATTCTAGTAGTTTTGACTATCAATAGTATTGGTGTTTTCTCAAATGTGTCCTTTTTTGTTATTTTCTTTTTAGAGTATTTGGCCAAAAGTACTTTTAACTGGGGTTTATTTGCAGTCAACCTGTTATATAAATGGTACTTATTACAAATCTACGAAAATAAATTCTAATCAAATCCTTTAAGTTGCATTGCCAACATCATGTCTTTTCATTTTTTTAAAAACATTTTCCGGCTGAACTGAATTCACCTCTCCAAATGTGAGCCTTAAAAAGGGATTGACACTTTAGTAATAAGATATCAAAACATACATATGGAAACGTCTATTTCATAATTATAAGCACATTTACATTGTTTGATGCCTATAAAGTAGTTAAACTGGGATAAATGTATGTAAAGTACACACTGCTTAATGCAAACCTCTCGCTCTGTTTCTCTCCACTGTGTGTAAATGTGTGAGTGTGCTACTGGATTACAAAGCACAGGATTACATAACCCATCTCAGCCAATCAGTGAGCATGACTGCTCCAACGTCATATGTTAATTTAATCCAAACACACACACACACAGATGTAAGTGTACACACAGCTGGAGCCAGGTATCAGCTCTCACAGGGAAAGCAGAACCATCTGTCTGACTTAAACACACACCCAGGGAAAGACATACCGTTCCCACACATACACACTCACAGATCTGCACGGACAAATACACACAGGTAGAGGAAGAATCAAAGCTACTCCTTGAGGTTTAAGAACCACTCAGTGAGTCTGGACGTTAACGTACAGCAGAAGGATTATTATTATCACTGAAGTTCATTTAAACCCCTGAAGGTAGCTGTTTTAAATGTTGCAGCTTCTTGACTAAAAGCTGCTCAGCTTAAAACCCTGCCTCACCACTCCTGCAGTATTATAGAATATCTGGTGTGTGTTTTAACCATAGACTGTATATATAAAGGTTTTAACGTGTGATTTGAGGGGATTTTTATAGTAAAAAACATGACGTCACATTTTTAGGGTCATCAAAGTTAAGCTATGAGAATCAGCACACACGCAAACACACAGGGTTTCATTTTGGCCAGTATAAGAGTATAGTTACAAGCTATGGATTTAGACTCAGCACATTTCCACAGCTCAGATAAGTACAGTATATACATATCATTTTATAAAGAACTTCTTTCAGAAAGACAGAGACAGATGGACGGTTTATTTTCATATTTTTTTGGAGAGTAAAGACAAATAATTTCATTTAATTTAATCGTTTATTTGACAGGGACAATGCACATTGCTTCAAGTGTAAATATGCTGGATTTTAGCTTTGAGCTAATTTCCATCCGCAGTCCCTCCCATAAAACATTTAAGAACATGACATTTATAAACATAGCAAAAACAAATACATGATGTGCAAAAAGAGCAAGAGCAGCATACACAACTATTTACCACATGGCAGTACAATATAGCAGCAACGACATATACAGTAAAGTGCAAGAGAAGATACAAGAGATACATAGCATCAAGAGAAGATACGCCTGTATTAAAGTGCATTTAGCGGTAATTGCACGTAATGAGCCAAAGGTATCCTGAAAAAGCTAGTCTTAGATCGTGCGTCTACTGTACATCTTGTTTCGCACTACAAAGCGAAACAGTCCTTCACAGTACTACGTCAGAAAAAGAACTGGATACTGGAAAATAACGGTAATTTCAGAACAATTAGAATAAAGAAATAGAACCAAAGTGTTGCAGCGCCATTTGGCCATAATGACCATTTCATTAAAATACCGTCGTACTTCCTAGGGGTTTGATGCTAGCTAACAAGCTAGCAACATTGGATACCTCACTAGCAAACCTTTCTCCACACATGGACCCAGCAGGTGGTCGAAGTGTTGCCCTTTGGGTCACCTTGACATTTACACAGGCAGTTCAGTGAAATAATCTTCCACTCACAAGCTATCCTAAGAAGCCCGCACACGTTTGCAGGCACACAAAATGCACACATGCGGGAAACACACCAATACAGAACACAAATCCACCTCCAGGGAAATTAAACAAAACAATTCCCTGCAGCTTCATTTAAAGCACATACCATTTTCCCAGCACACAACACGGCTCTGTGGTGGGTTACTGATCTATTGAAACCTGCTTTGTGTTAATAGTGATGAACACCACCAGACGCCTGCTGAGGAGTTGCAGTGTCAGACCTGAGAACTTCTGACCTCCCAGGATCTGTCCGATGGAAAGAGACTTAATAGATCTCAAAGTGGAGAACATGCTGAGACTGCTGGATGTTTGGAGCCAAGGACTCTGTTCAGAACCCAGGGTATCACCGAGTAAGCCACCCTCACAGTGTGCAACACACACTGCTAACACCCGGCTTCAATGAGACATGAAACCACCATCAGTCACAGCTACAGCTCACATGCTAGTGTTTGTCGAGCTGCTTTGCAACTATATGATGGACAGAAAAACGCAGGAGCTGACAAAGATAATATCACAGCTTCTGGAAGTGGTTTGAGAGAAATATAACGATTTTTGTCTTTTTTTCAGACCAATAATGTTATCCTCCTAAAAATAAGCCAAAGCATGATGTAGCTAATTGTTCAATGTTTTTGATTTTTCAAGAAAGTATTCAGAAACATTAAAGAATCATACACAAGAACATTTATTTTTTTAAATAGCAATCAACACGGATAAATCCACTGCAACTGTATTTTTATATTACAGTAGCTCAATGTCAATACGACAGTACTGGTTCCCAAATTCTAACAACTCATCCAATATTTTTTTCAGTAGTCTTGACCTTTGCATCATCCACAAAGAATGTTTACAAAAGTAAACTTTTTTTTATTTTTCTTGGGATTGTGACAATCAGTATTTCGCTCTCCCTGTCTGTATCTCACAGACAGAATATTGACCATAAAATTCCTTGAACGTGAGCTTTGAAAACAAAACAATATCATGTTTCCCTAAGGCGATATGAGGCATAGTTTGTAAAACTCCACCTGCTCTGGACATCTTTTTCATTTCGCATGAATGACATCACAGCTTACAATTGGTTGTGTTAAGTAAGGGTTTAACACGTTTTTCAGATGATGTCTAAAGACAATCATTGGACCTCATTGGACTCAATTTAAGATTTGAACCAGCCAGAACTTCCATATTAACTATTTTTCAACTTTCAAGTTTGTGCAGACATAACATCAGAGGCAGTGGGGTAAACTTCACAGATGCACCTCTTCATTCACTGCAGTAACCAAAGCCTGACATTATCACAAACTGTGCTATATCATGGTATTGCAGTTTCAAATGACTTATATGCTTAAAAGAAGATTCAAGCTTCATCTCCCATTTCCAAATATCAAATTCTTGAATCATGATGCTGCTTCAACATTGCAGAAACGTCCCCTTTCCGAGCTTCGAACCACCTGTAGAATTTACATGCACATCATATCCCAACTCACCCGAGAGCCGCCTATCCCTCAAGCTCTTCCAGAAGACGTCCCAAGCCTTGTTGGTGGAATCTTTCACATGCTCGCTGAAGGATCTCCGCAGAGAAGATTTCACCGCCGGGGTCTGAGCCATATTCCACACTCAACAGTTACATATTCCCACGGAAAAACCCTGCGTTTCTGGAGAGTTTCAAACCCATGTGGGCAGCATACTCTGTCATGCAGTGTGTGTTTGACTTAGGAGTTCAGCAAAGTAAGAAAAAAGAAGAAGGAGGGGAGGAAGAGGAGGCAGGGGGGCTGATACTTGATGAAAAAAGTCTGTATGTAATTTGTAAAAACACCCCTGTCCCCTCCCTTCCTCCTCATAAAGTTGTGCATGTATGAGCGGAAGGGTGAGTAAAAGGAATTGTGTGTGAGAACTGTTTATATGGATGAAAAAACTATTATGGTGTGTCAGTACACATCTGTGTGTTTTCAAGGGGATGAATGTGAACCCGAGGGAGTGTGAGAACTGTTTTTCTTTTGTGCGTGTGTGGGAAGTGAAAAGATTTGGCGAGCCTTAAGAGAGGAAATGACATCTAACCTGGGTCAAAGACATCAGCAGTGCACACACACAGAAACATAGACACACTCGCTTTATAAACAGAAAGTTGAATTGTTTCTCTTTGTCACACAAACACACTTTAATACACACACAGCTGTAGAGTCAGACTGAAACCATGAAAAAGACAAGAGCTCCGAGACCAGAAAGCAAATACCTTTTAAAGGATCTGGTAGTAAGGGTGACATGCATTCAAAAAAACTTGGTCTCAGTTGTTATGTTATTTTAGAGACTGCCCTTCTGGAATTATGACCTTCTTTGACATTAAATAACGACTTTCTTGGACATATATGTTTGAGAACTGGCTTTGAATCGTTTTGATGATTTTAGTGCTAATAGAAGTTGACAAACTGTAGAGAAAATTCAGACATGATGTGAAAGACTTAAGACTTGAGTGAGAATTATCTGAAATGGCTTGTGATATGACGTAGACCTTCTTCTAAGACCTCTTAAAATAATTAAAACATATTCGATTGTCAGAACACATGAGTCTGGATTTGCAGAGGATCTCATTCCATGTATAAATGAATGATGGATGGTTGGTGACCAATTAAGTATTTGAAATAGTTTTGTTGTTAAATGAAAAATAAGTGCAACTTCAAACTAAAGTATACAACAATGTGCTGTTTTGGTATTGGAACTGAAGCCACGCTATTTAAACTTGAAGGACCATCCAGCCAAGATGTTGGGAAGCAGATAAAGGAAAATGGAAGAAAATGAAACACCAAAGAAAATGTAGCCATATTATTATGTGTTTTTATGCCATTTGTGTCATTTTGGTTAAGAAACATTTAAAAAAATATATTTAGTTTTATATTTTGGATCACACTAGAAATATGTTATATTTAATTGTTCACTATTTATAATTTTAGACATTTTTTTTTACATTTAATAAAAAAAACGAAAATGCATGCGGGTCATTTTTGACCCACTTATGGAAGCTTGGGGTAGTAATACAAAAACTCAAATTTCTTAAAATGTATAACATTTTAATTTAAAATTTGAATGGCATGAGGAATAGCTGGAATACGAAATGATAACACATTTTAATTACAAAGATACTTCAAGAATACCACCTCACCGGGTAAAAAAATACCCACTTATGGAAGCTTGGGGTAGTAATAGGAAAACTACAATTTCTTAAAATTTAAATGGCATGATATCCAAAACATGTTTTATAAGGAAAAGCTGGAATATGAAATGATAAAAAAAAATGTAATTACAAAGATACTCAAAGAAAACCACCTCACCGGGTCAAGAAAGACCCACTTATGTATCCAAGGGAACACACACATTCTTTATGCAGGTGGGAAGTGCAAGTTGGAAATGTTCTGTTTTAAGTCTTGTTCCTTAAAAATCCAAATACTGAGTTTATTACAGATTGGTTCCTATTTCAGGTTTCAAAGTAATTATTCTCTAAAAAGTTAATATGTTTGAAAGCAGACTTTCCAATATAACAATTTTCAATATGTTTTGTTAGTGTGACCCTATCACCCTGCCTCCTCACAACCCATTGGCCTCTCCACTTTGTATAACTCTTCTTATAGCTTTGTTAGCTAGTTGTTGTTAAGGTATCAGTGGGACATCAACCTACACATACAGTAAATGTTCAGCTGAAGCTGTTTATATATGACACTCTCCTGGTCACCTGAGAGCTACATTGGCCAATCAAAATGTCATCAACAACACACTTTGTTGAGTTATTGTTGAAGTTTCCTTGAGCTGAGAAATACATCCAATGTGAAAACAATCATGTGTACATCGAATAGACAAATGCCATAATATTTTATCTTCTTTCAAAAATAGACATCAGAAGCAGCAGATGTCACACTGGTATTACAGAGAATATCTTTGTCATCAAGTTTGTGCAGCACAGAAACACTGAATTCTACTTTATCCACAACAAAAACATTGTAGATTTTAAACTTTTGAACAAAAAGGATTTCCTCTAGCTCCAAAATTAGACATCCACAATCTGAAATCTACTAAACATGTCAGACAGCATGAAAGCCAACATCCCCGCTCCCTCCTACACCTGCAGGGTTGAAACATTGCGCTCCAGTATCAAAGAAAACCTCTTTTCCATTTTATTCTCCTGCTTTTGTTTCCAAAGCCTCTACACCAAGTGTCTCCTAACAAAGCCCGCTCTTTGAATATCAGCACAACCCAAAGCTTGATCATTTCACAGTGCAGTTATGCAAAGTTAAAACTATTCAATGTCACCATTACTGCACGCCTTCAATCCCCAGCCTCTCAGACGGCTTTTATAATAAGTGAGAAAGCAGCTTCTGCCTCCCCCGCCCTCCCCTCTTCCTCTGCTGGGAGTGTGATGGGAGACGTCTTTTGGCACATTTGTTTACCCTTCAAACAGGACCTAAATTAGTTGCATTCCCAGCAGTTCTCCAAAAGCAGGTAATTAAATAACACTCAGCTGCAAGCTGCACCACTACAATCTGAACCCTCCTCACTGCGTATGGAAAGGAAATGCTAATTTCTAACTTGTGACAGAGCAAAAGCATTTCAAGCGTCTCACTAATAAACATATCCAGAATGACTCACCGCTGTGATCCATGTGGGAGTTCAGCTTGTTGCTCGTGACACGTTGACGGGCTAGTGGCGCAGGATTCTGCTGTGTGGCCTTTGGTTTCTAAGATCTGGTAAACCATAGTGACACAATAAAAGTGAGATAAATTAGACAGGTTTGAGTTTTTTTTTGCTAAACCAACTGTTTTAAAGTACCCCAATGGTGACACAATGACACAAAGTGATGCTAATGAAACGATGTCTGGTGTTGCCATTCTTGTATTTTATTAGCATCAGCATCACTTCAGTCTTTATGCCGGTTTTTTCAAAAAAGAAAAACATAATTGTATAATGCGTAAATAAATAAGATGCTAATGTAGAAATTGCTATAAAAAGATAAATTATATAAAAAAGTAAAATGTCCAATAAAATGTATTATATAAAAAGACTTAAACTTGTCATTTCCATTGTGCACATTGTCCTACAATAGACAATATGTATATTTTTAAATGTTTTTTTCCCCTTAAACCAAGTTGGAAGCGAGCCACCTCCTGTAAAGTATTTTAGATAAACAAAGCTATGCCAGCAAAGTTAGGGAGTAAAGCGAATTGAATTACTGATTGTGGACCAAAGTCACTCTAAGGACACTGGCGTTGCTAAAAAACGTGTAATTTGATCAAGATAAAAAATTTAACAAAACAACAACACCTACATCAGGCCAATAAGTGAAAGAAATTATTTTTCTTTATATTTAAAAACAAATGTTAATTACTACACCATTTTTTTCTTTAAAACTACTGGTTTATGATTATTGATGCAATTAATGTGTTCATCACAGCTGGTAAAGGGGGAGCTAATAGTAATTACTTTGTATACTGCTGCTTGATATCTTAACCTATAGTAAAATGTCAAATTTTAAGTAGTAGTTGATTTTTTTGGTATGAGCTTATAATGTGAATCTTTAAAGTAAATAAGCAGTCAGATACATTTAATGAAGTAAAAAGTACAATATTTGCTTCCAAAAATATTGTGTAGTAAAAGTATGAAGTAGCATACAATTAAAAATACTCTACTTAATAATTTAAATGTAGTTTATTATTTTACACAGCTGTGGTAGGTGTATCACTATGATGTGTTTTTGTGAACCTGAGCTTCTAATATTAGCTGATACGAGCCTGCATCATAGCAAAGTCCTGCATTGAAAAAAGCTATAGGTTACTAACGTAACCCCAGTTCTCAGAGTAACATGAAGTGAGATGTCTCACTATGGGATGCGCCTCCCCGCGAATGCCTCAGAAGCATCAATCTCATTACGCCAATCCTGATTGGCTGGTGATCTTGACGACCACGTCAGGGAATCCGCCCACCCTTTAAGTAGCTTGCGCTACGACGCAGCGTCATTCAAAAATAAGCACCTCTTCTCGCTTCGCCTCAGCAAGAAGGGCTGTCT
>NW_011340216.1:0-2382 GCF_000735185.1 Notothenia coriiceps | reverse complement strand
GATAAATATGCGGCCTTTTAAAAATCTGCGCCATTTTGCTGATTATGCGGTAAATTCTGCGATCGCAGAATCACGTTTTTCTGGAGGGTCTAGATAAACTTGCAAACATGTCAGAAGAACCGGCGCATAAGAAAACAAAATATAGTCAACCTAAACTGAAATTCAACAACTTGAATGTCACATCCCTGACATCCACAACTCCGGAGCCTGGACCTTCAACCATAGAACCAGCGCAGCCAGATGAACCCAAAAGCAGCAGCTCTGCGGCCGCAGAGACTGTCAAAACCGCTGGCATCGTTGAACCAGTCCGGTTATTTTTATTTTGAAATTCAGTTCCTGACGGACGCCAAAAAAGCCCGAGATTATGAAAACAAACCAATAAATAAAAACAAGGTTAATTGTGTGTTATTTTGAGTAAATAACAGTGTGTTATTTTGAGAAGAATAATACATCTGAAGGAAAAAAAGATTAAAAAAAATACAGATTTCAGTATCCTGAGGCTCTGAGCCCCATTTATTTTCCTCACAGATGGCAACAAAAGTAAGAAATTATATGATTTAAAATAAAAGCAATAATTGTGGCTTGATATTGAGTAAGAACATGTTTTTATGAACCACACAGCTTCCGGTCTTCCACGACCCGACCTGAGAAAAAGACGTGTTGCATGCACAAAACACATTACCAGTCGAAATACATTGCTTTTATGTGACACGAAAAAAAGGGGGTAATCGTGTTGGTGAACACGAATCAATAGATTAAATGTTGTGACTATAACACAAAATGCCATGAGACTGGGTTGGATATCAGTAATGTTTCTGTTTTATTTTGAAATGTTATCTGTTCCTGTCTTTTTTAAATTCAGTACGTGAACCTATGTGTTCATAAAATAGTGTGTGGGAGCTTAACTGTGTGTATTAAAATAAAGCGGAGCATTTTCTGTCAGCTCAGATTTTAATTCTGCTTTTTTAAACTGTAGTATGTGCTCATGTGTTTCATTGTTGGTGCTACTTCCAGAATATGCTTCATGAAAGGCAGGTTTTTCCTATAAATGACATTTTTGATCCCAAATAGCTACATTTATTATTTTCATATTGTCACAAGTCACATTGTTCTGTTGTTTTATATAATACACTTAAGTAAAAAACATCTTAGTGTTATTCCTTTTTATCTTGTATTTATTTTGCATTGCATTTAATATTGAGGTGATCCAAAAGTACTTTTGGATTTTGATATTCAGATTAGGTTACTGATTATATTTTCTCAGAGGTATCAGAACAGAATACATTTAAAGTAACCCTGTTGGTACAATAACAGCCATACTGTCTCTTCTTCTGTTAAAAATCTAACTCTTTAGTGTGCAGCTTCAAAATGTAAGATTGACCATTAGGAGGGAGGTTGATGTTATGGCCTCAATGATGTACTTAATAATGATGAAGGATTACAATGTTGTGGATTCATTTGAGTAGAACTGTAGGCAGCAGAAAATAAGTGGACTGCACCACACTGTTTTTTTCCTCCCCGTCTCTTCATCCCTGCCTCCATCCCTCTCGTTTTGCCTCAGTTACTTACAGCGGCTCCACTAGGGATTTTCTCCAGTCACACCTCTCAGTCACTGTTCTGGAGTGGTCAGCGGCCAGCACAACTTGAATGAGTGCATTTTAAAAAGGCCGATCTCACTGAACTGAAACGCTGGTGTCACATCGGAGCGTTCGCTTGTCAGACGACACGAGAATAAAAAGTCTAAAAGGGAGAGAAGCATGAGTGGAATAGAACAAATAATTGTCCTTTAACAGAAAACCCAAGTGTCTCAGTCTGGGTAAATCACATTTGGCTACAGCAGAGATCCGTGTCCTCCACTTATACAGATGCTGCTGATCTCATAAATTACTATTCCGGAGTTGAGGACGTTCCCTTCAGGGAAATTAGGAAGTGCTGACATACATATTAAGTGTGAAATACAAAGGTGTATCATAATCAGCAGTGAGAGTAGAGAGCTGAGTTATCCAGGGACTTCTCCACTACCACTCATATTCAAATAGATACATAGTGTCAAATCACCTGATTATATGTGACGTGCAGCTGTTTAATTTTAATTTTAGGGTTGATCGCAATATGCCTTATGAACATTTGTTGATATACAGTGCATCCGGAAAGTATTCATACCCCTTCACTTTTTCCACATTTTTGCAGCCTGTTACAGCCTTATTTCAATTTGGATTACATTCATTTGTTTTCTCAACATTCTAGACACAATACCCCATAATGACAAAGTGAAAAAAGTTTTAAAATAATTTTTGCAAATGAATAAAAAATAAAAAACTCAAATATCACATAAGTATTCACACCCTTTACTCAATACGTTGTTGAAGCACCTTTGGCAAC
>NW_011340215.1:0-2010 GCF_000735185.1 Notothenia coriiceps | reverse complement strand
GGGGTTTAATGGAGGAATGTTGAACGTTTTTGTCACTTCATGCCCTCAAAAAGCATTTTGTTTAATTATTTTTTGCTTAATTATTTGTCATTTTTCAAGCTACGAGATGTTTTCCTACGTTTGTCATGATACATTATGTCTCAGGAATGTAGGCTTTGGGATTTATGGCAGTTTAAAAAAAATATATGAATGCGAATTTCAAGCTGTCCTCCACTCTAGCTGTGACATCACAAACTCTAGTTAATGTTAAAATGTGAAGAAAACCTCTAAAACAAGGTCTGAACAATGTTTAATATCTCTAAAAGTAAGAATCAGATTTAAAAGTTATTTTACACGAATAATGTCAGAAAGATGTGTAACATTTTAAAGTTGGAATGAGGTGTCTGAGTGAAAGTATGAATGAACAGTTAGCAGTTGAATTGCATGAAGATTTGTTGAAGTCTGAAGATTTTCTCCATTGACTTCAATGTTAAAAATGTGATGTATTATGGGATGTTTCTCTGGAATTATGAAAGTTATGAATGAGAAAAGTAATAGCCATTGATTCCCGACCGAGCTGAACGTTTTGATATTCGAACGGAGTTTCTGCGATGTTCAATGCGGGAGGAGAAGAGGGCCAAATACCGGCGGAATAATAATACAAATTTCGTCCGTAGAAGAACAGTTAGTTGGAATGCTGTTAACAGCATTCCCACTAAATAATGCCCAATTTCTTTTTTTTATGTATCAAAAACCCAGTATGTAAAATGGCTCTTTTTTACAGTGTAATATATTATTATTATTAAACAAGAGTTCCCAAATGTGGAGCCGATTTAAGTTACTTTTTTTAATTGCTTTGTATATTAGAAATTACAGTAATGTATCCCAAAAAAAGTGCAGTGGAGTAAAAAGTACAATATCCGCCTCCGAAACACAGTGGAGTATAAGTATATGTAGCATAACATTTTCAAGAAAAAGTACAATACTACTTGTACTGTACTTTCCACAACTAATATACATTTATCCCAATTTAGTAAACAAAAAGAGGAAATGGACTTCTGTTTTCCAAACTTAGAGGCGGTAAGTGACCTCGGTCCTCGTTTCATTTTTACCGGTCAGTGTAGGAGCGCAGTATGGTGATTCCCAGGACGAAGTACATCATGACAGAGAAGAGCACCATGCTGAGGCCCAGCAGCATGGCCCTGTCCTCTCCCGCCCTCAGAGCCGTCACCGGCTTCCTCTTGTCCAGGATGTCATATTCACGATGGATGGTTCTGAAAAAAAAGTGTATTTATTTTTAGAAGTCAACATTGGATGTTTCAGTTTTTACTGCTGAGGGTCTTTAAACATTAACTGACAGCTCAAAACTCAAACTGACATTCCAATGCCCTACTTACATACCAGCTGGAAGTTCAATAATTTACAGTGCACACATCTAAATTATCCCTGACACTTTACAGAAATTGTCATTTGTTTGTATATGTGTTATTATTATTGTGATATTTCAGCAACTTTTATCCCTTACAGTCCAATCCAAATCGAGTTCAACTGCTTTCAAATATTTCGTTTGTAAATATTAGGTCAGCTAATAAATGCTAAAATAAAAACTGAAAATGTACATACAGGACTTACTATACTCTCGAAATCTATATTCAATAACTAGGGCTGTCAAACGATTAACATTTTTAATCAGATTAATCACAGTTTAAAAATGTATTAATCATGATTAATCACCATTCGAACTATGTCCAAAATATGCCATTTCTTTATGTACAGTATATTGTTGTGGGAATGGAAAGATAAATGAAAGAAGGCAGATATATCCATTTAACATACAGTATGTATCAGTGGCGTTGCGCAATATTTCGGGGCTCCCCCGCAGGTTGGACAATGGGGCCCCGCCCCCTCCCCTAAATCAATAATAGAGTGACATGGGATAGACATCGCGGCAACTTTTTTAAATGTTTATTTTTTCAGGCATCTTTTGTAAACAGTATAGGTCAGTAGGAACTTTCTGTATAAAGATACATC
>NW_011340214.1:0-4357 GCF_000735185.1 Notothenia coriiceps | reverse complement strand
TTTATTATTAGTGTAGGACCTGATGTATGTATAACATCTGAAGATTTGTAGTTTTATTCATGTTTTCACATAATTTTACAGGATATTGCTATATTATTTCACAGAGAGAGCTTGGCAGAAAAAAGGATTTGACTTCCAAGGGAAAAGGATCCAACTGGACCATGACTATGCACCGGAGGTATTAAGGAAGCGGAGGGAATATACAGAAGCAAAAGCAGCGCTCAAGGGAAGAAATATACGATTCCAAACGCCATTCCCCGCCCGATTAAGAGTGTTTTGCGAGGAAGGTACGGTGGTCTATGGCTCGGTGGAGGAAGCAACGATGGACATGGCAAAGAGGGGAATTCCGGTGACTGTGGTGAAAAAGACAACCTCCCTTTTGGACCAGATCAGCCGGATGACTTGGCGATCCAGTGAAAAGCGAGGAAACCGAGGCACTACAAGCGCCAACCAAGGCTTTAAGGAACGGCTCCATGCATACCGCCGTCAGGACAGCTGATAAGTACTGCTGCTCTAATAGAAACATTCAGTTAAAATTATAATGTTACTTTTTAGAAACCACAGAGAGTTTATGCTGTGTAATGTTGTGAGAGACTCAATTCTCGATCCTATTTTCCAAAATTAAACCTTCTCAGAAAGGTAATGTTAATGGCAATTAAATTATAGATTTGAGGTCGGGACGCCTACGATTGGACCTACGTATCAGCGTAAAGGCTGAAGGGGGCCATCTTTCACTACTAGGAGGAAGAGATTTCCCCCCGTACACTCACATTCCATCAGAGTCACAAGGCCGTTAAAGAGGCCGTCATCTTGGAAGTCAATGTTGTTATCTTTGATTGTGATTTTCTTTTTTTTGTTAACTTGTTATTGGTTAACGATTCTGTTGTTGCTAATGTTCCTTGTAGCACCAGGGGTGCGATATATGTGATATATAGAAGCGTGAAGGGGCTTGAGATATACCTAAAGACAAACCATGCAAAATACCAAGTTAGTTAAAGTAGCTACGTATAATGTAAATGGCCTGGGAAACCCAATCAAGAGGAGCAAAGTTATGTCGAAATTGAAGAGGGAGGGAATAGAGGTGGCTCTCCTCCAAGAGACTCACCTAACACAAATAGAGCATGAGAAACTTAAGAAATGGAGATACAATCAGTACTCATCTTCCTGCAGCCAGGGTTCTAGGAGAGGGGTTGCAATTTTGATCACTGGTAAACTAAACTTTGAGTGTACATATGAAAAGAAAGATAAAGAGGGGAGATATGTTCTGGTTAGGGGGAATCTGGAGGGAGTTCTAGTTCCTCCTGGCTCTCAATGGAAATTATATAAAGAAATGTTTGAGTTATTAATCGCTGAGGCCCGGGGCATCCTCATTTGTGGGGGTGACCTTAATGTTAGACTCCACCCAACCCTGGACACATCAAAATTGTACCACTCAGGAGAGAAAAAAACCACAAGAAATATAAAATTAATGATAGAAGAGCTGGGACTCTCAGACATATGGAGGGAGTTGAACCCGACAAAGAGAGACTATACCTTCTTTTCTCACCCACACTCTGTGTATTCTAGGCTTGACTATTTCTTTATGTTTCAAAGAGACCTACATAGAGTGAAAAATTGCAGTATTGGGACCATGGATCTATCTGACCACACTCTAGTATATATAAATGTATTATTAGGGTTTGACAAGAAAAACACAATCTGGAGGCTAAACACAGGCATGTTAAATCAAATGAGGCAGCAAATAAGGACGGACATTACAATGTATCTAGATGAAAATGATAACGGCGAAGTGTCACCACAGATTCTACAGTATGGGACGCAAGCAAAGCTGTTCTTAGGGGGAAAATTATAGGAATTATATTATATTATATTATAGAATTATAGTTCTTATATTCTCGTCTAAAAAAGCAGAGAAAATAAAAATTGGATAGGTTACACAGAATTGGAGAAATTAGAGAACGAACATAAAAAGACACAGAATCAAGGAACAAAAATGAAGATAGCAAGGCAAAAGAATGAGTTGAATGAAATCTATTCAAACGACATTAAGGTGATTTTTCTAAAACAAAGATATTATGAAGCTGGGGGAAGATCTGCTAAATTACTTGCTTACAAATTGAAGAAACAACAAGCAGAAAACACAATTTATAAAATAAAGGACCCTACTACCAACTCTACCCATTGCAAAATAAAGGATATACAACAATCATTTGAGACCTTTTATAAAAAATTATATACTCAACCTGAAATAGATAAAACAAAGATTTTTTGAAAAGATAAACCTGCCTAAAGTCGGGGAAGAACAGAATAAGCTCCTAACTAGCGAAATTACGGATGAAGAGATCAAGAGGGCAATATCACACTTAAAACCTAATAAGGCAGCAGGACCTGATGGCTTTCCCTCTGAGTGGAACAAGGAGAGGAAAGACCTACTGGTTCCTATGATGAAGGCCTCATTTAACCATGTGCTTAAAACGGGAGTAACCCCCTCTCCTTGGAAAGAAGCGGTGATTTCCCCGATTCCAAAAGAGGGTAAAGATAAACTTGAATGTGGGAATTATTGTCCGATAAGTGTATTGAATCAAGACTAAGATTTTTACCCATATTTTAGCAAAGAGACTTGATAAGATCCTCCCCCGGATAATAAGTCTAGACCAGACAGGTTTTATTCAGCAGAGACAGACCCAAGATAACATCCGGCGAACCATACATGTGATTGAACATATAACTAAAAATAAAATTGAGGCAGTATTATTGAGTCTTGATGCGGAAAAGGCTTTCGATCGAGTCAATTGGGAATTCTTGTATAGAACATTACAGAAATTTGGATTTCACCCATCGTTTATTAGAACCATTCACGCACTTTATAATGACCCAAGGGCAAAAATAAATGGGGACGTATCAGCATCATTCGGCCTGGAAAGAGGGACCAGACAGGGCTGTCCAATAAGTCCATTATTATTTGCAATATTTATTGAGGCTTTAAGCCAGGGGGTTAGTCAGGAAAATAATGTTGCTGGCATAAAAATACAAGGACAAGAACATAAAATGTTATTATTTGCGGATGACGTTTTAATTCACTTGTCAAACCCAGAGAGCTTAATTTTGAAATTATTAGCATTCCTATATGACTTTAGCTCTGTCTCAGGTTATAAATTGAATATTCAAATGACCCAAATATTAAGTTTTAATTATAGGCCTAGCCAGATTCTAAAGTCGAATATCCAATTAAACTGGGATCTGGATCACATCAAATACCTAGGAGTTAACATCACAAAAGACCTTACAAAATTGTATGACTTTAATTTTAATCTGTTGATTAAAAAAATTAAGGAAGACATAAAGAGATGGAATTTAATTCCAATATTATAGGATATTATATTTGTTTCAAACTCTTCCAATAGAAATAACAGAAACAATTCAACGAATGGGACAAATTAATTTCGCGCTACTTTTGGCAGGAAAAAAAAACGAGAATATGATTTCAAACTCTTCAATTGGCAAAGAACAAGGGAGGTGTTGCACTGCCCCGTTTAAGAGACTATTATACATCGGCCCAACTGAGGATTTTGTTCTGTTGGTGTAAATCAGATTACCAAGCAAGATGGAAAGAAATTGAAGAGAGGGTGTTCGGGGCAGTTCCAATACAGGCACAATTAGGGGATAATAGACTAATTAAAAACCTAATGGAAACGGGTAATAAGTGGATCAATCTGACTCTGAAAACATGGTTAAAGGTTATAACAAAGAGTGGCTTGCTTGAAGAGATAAAGATGCTGAAATGGTGCTCCCATGATCTCGACTTTACCCCGAGTAAGCTAGACGCAAGTTATAAGGGATGGGCTGATCGGGGCCTCTCTACCTACTGTACTTTTTTTAAATCGGGGGACACTGAACAATTTTCAAACGTTGAAAATACAACATGGGCTAAATAACAGTGACTTTTTCAGATTCCTTCAGGTACGCCACCACATAAACAGTTCGATGCTGGACGAACCAGAGGGCGTTCGAAAACAACTTACTGAAAGTTTTTATTGGTGCATATGGTACAGATTCAGGGCTCAAAGTGATGTCAAGAATATATAAGGGACTCCAGGAGATTAAAAAAACAAGTACCATATACATAAAACTAAAATGGGAAAGGGAAACTAACAGTTGTATTCCAGAGGAAATCTGGAACAACTATTGTGAATTCCAATGGAGAATAACAAGCTCCTCCTCATGGAGAGCGTTCGCCTGGAAGAGTCTCACTAGATTTTTTATCACGCCCGCTCAGCAGTCTCACCATGCTGGTTCTTCCAGCTGCTGGAGAAATTGTGGCTCCCAGGAAGCAAACCATTACCACGTGCTCTGGGAT
>NW_011340213.1:0-4323 GCF_000735185.1 Notothenia coriiceps | reverse complement strand
TCAGATTGTCCAGATTCTCTCTGAGTGATTTAGATTAGGGTGTCCTGCTATCACCCTGAAGTGAAATAAGTATTTGATTGACTTCGAATGACTCTTTCATTATGGATGGTTTCCATTAAATAATAATCAAAATATAGATGGACAATAGATCTAATTTGAGATTTTAAACAACATACATTTTAAATAGTCACCCAGTGGAAATGTCAGATATGTCTTCATAACTGTATAGGCCTACCTTACATTTTACATTCACTCAGTTATAATGTGGTAGTTATACGTAGTTTGTTTTAAATTATTATTGATCACATTATATAGTACATATTTCTTAATTTAAGCTCCAGTATATATGAATATGTTTGGTGTGTTTTTTAGGTATATTTGTTATTGACCGAGTAAACGCTTTTATTTTGAAGGCAGTTTTTACAGGCCTCTACCGTAATCCATAGGATAATCGCGCACCGCAATAAAATATGCGGGCTGCCGGCTTGACTGTGTTTTCCGAAGTGGGGTCTGGCTTGACCATATTCTGTTTACCCAGTGTTTCCTGACATGAAACGTTTTATTTCACCTTGCTATGTGTTTTTAACGGGGACATTTCCGGGGACAGTTTCAACCGGGGACAGGCCAATACAAACGGGGACTGTCCCCGGAAAACGGGGACGTCTGGTCACCCCACACCAGTGAATAAATGTGTAGGAAAATGATGTATACACTAGATTTTCTAAAATATATACAGAAATATACACTACAGTGACATCTGGCTTCGTTTTTGTAAGACATTTTTACTTCCGCATAAAAAAAGCCTCCCCACGTGACCTCCCACGTGTGACGTAACATGGGGGAGAGCGGCCGGTCTAACGTATGAATAAACATGGATCACAATGCTAGTTTTGACACAGAACAGAAGAGGTTGAAAATATATATTCGAATGCATATGATTATAATTATGAGCCTGCTAGGCGTCCAGAGACCAGGAGCAGCCAAGGATTAGAAGAAATAACGGCCATCAAAGAGAAATTGAGCTTTGGTGTGAGGAGAATCAGTGGAGAACAGGGCAGCTGTCTTGGTGAGTGACCGACGTTAGTTACAGTTAATGTTAGCTAACGTCAGTCACATCACAACATTGTAAAGTTAGCAATCATATATCAGGCTATAACTAAAGTAGTATTGATAATATAGTAACGTTACTGGCAGGACTGTTGATACTGATCCATAACAGAAACTAACAGGAACAGGGAGACAAAACACTGAGAGCACAGCACCAAGGTTACAGGTGTGTGCGCTCAGTCAGGACAGCATGAACCGATACACTGGGTCAAAGTTATGGGCCTTGGAAAATATTTCCCCAACAGTCTGCACATGGCTGCCTGATTTTGTTGGGGATCTGCTTATTTTACTTCGTGCTTGTATAAGCCATGTAAAGGCATCCGTTTTTAATTGAGACATAAATAACTGGTCAGACACATTCAAGAAATGTACAATAGCTGCCCACTGCTCCTAGTAAGAGTATGGGTTAAAGGCAGAGCTCAAATTTCACTGTGTGCATTTATGTTTGACAAATAAAGAGGGTTTCAAATGTGGAGATCTTCTTCTCGTGCTCCAGAGGTTCCTAGTTTCTCCATGGCTGAATTCACTTGTGGGAATTCATCAGACTTCACAAAGCTCTGGAGCCACAAAGGACTGAATAGAACATTTCCCCCCTGCAGTATGCATTCATCAGCTCGTATTCGCCTCGGCTCGGGCTGAATGTGAATCAGTGTCATAGAGAGAAATGATTATGGTGACCAGGTTTTGCTCTGCTTTGAGTGTGTTCTTTTTTTTTTACTTTTACTGTTAATGATGTTAAAGGAACAATCAGCTCTGTCTCGTGATTTTTTAAATATTTTATTATATTATTTTTAACCAGATTGAATTCTATCTGATTAATAACCCTAACAATTTATACATATTAAACTCTAATTCAAATTTTCATTTCATATCTGCTACTAGTGTGCACACTTGTAAAATGTATGCATTAAGTGTCCTTTTTTAGGTTTTTTTGGTAGTAAGTCGTTCTATTACAACTTATTCGTTATATTTTATAGGATGTAATCTATAGATACTAAATACAGCCTTTTACTGTTTTTACGTATATATTAATTTGTTTGTATTTAATGTTTTAACCAAATGGGACCCAGGCCCTTATCCTAAGAGGAAGTCATGTACAAATCAACAGTTAAGTTACCTTTAAGTTGTAGTTTTTTCTAAAAATCCTTCACATATTTTATACAGTTTTGTGTTATTACCCTTCGGAGAACCAAAACCAACCAAAAAAATAATGAAAAAAAATGTTTCTCGGACAATGAAACCACCGTGTGTTTAAAAACCCAAACTCAGTTTAATGACTCGTTTTTTTTATATATATATTTATATATTATTCCTACAAATACATGGTTTTCAGCACTTTGAAAAACGTTCACTTTCCTCAGTAAACCAAGAAAGCTAGAAATATCCTACAGTGAAAAAAAAGACAAAGACAAACCATCTCGACAAAAGAAAAAAATCACACGTGAAAATAACAATCGAAATGAAATTAAAAAACAACATCCTGTACAAACACTATGGCCCAATAATTTAAGAAAATAGTGTCTCTAAAACGTTCATATTGCTTTGTACCTCCACTGTTGCCGGGCGGATTAAACATGTTTCCCTGCGGAGGTCACGGGGTCGCCGAAGAGAAATGTGTGTGTTCGCGTCTTCTCTTCTTCTGTGGTTGTTTTGGCAGTAACATTACAAAGACAAGGGATGGTCACATGACTACAGTACTTCACCCGGGGTGGTCACATGACTACAGCACTTCACCCAGGGTGGTCACATGACTACAGTACTTCACCCAGGGTGGTCACATGACTACAGTACTTCACCCTTGGTGTCCCCACTGTTTCTGAACCATTAGGCGCTTTCACACCGGTGTACTTTTCCCCGTACTTTTCCCGTTTAGTTCCGTTAGTGCCTGGAATTTCGCGTTCACACCAAAAAGAGAACTTAGTTCCGAGAACTTTTACCCCCATTTTTAGTGCATGCTAGAGAGGTGGTACTATCCTGGGGAGAAAAAAGTACCAACTTCTGATTGGCTGGGCGGATTGCAAACCACGCCCCGTAAAACTCTGAAAAGTTTTTTGAAGCCGCCATTGTATTTGCCGGCATTAGCATTATTAGCATTAGCCCCGCACAACAACGGAGAGAGAGTAATTTATGGAAACACAAAAGAAAACATGGAAGCGGTGGAGATGAGGAGGTGTCGGCGTTCTGGCGATTTACTCGGAAGGCTTCAGTAGAAGCTGCTGGGACTCCCAGCAGCTTCTACTGAACGCTTTCCCAACTCCGAGGACTTCCGGCCGGGGACTTCGGGTGGCAGTATACGCCGTGAAGTTGTTTGCGGCCTGCCAGTAAACCCAAAGCAGAAGAAGAAGAAGTGACGTCAGCGGCTTCATTTGCCTAATCCCCCCTCAGGGAACTTATTCCGGTGTGAACGCGATCTGTACTTAGTTCCATGGGGGAACTAAGTGCTGGGAACTAAGTACGGCAAAGTACTTGGTGTGAAAGCGGCTAATGTTACTCTCTACAGCAGTGGTTCCCAACCTCTTCTATCTCCTGAACCCCTAAATACTTTTTATACTTTTATTTGGTTTTAAACCCTCTGTAATTGTATTCAACCAAAGTGCATTAAATGATAATCACTTGTATAACTCACCCTTAATACAAATGCATTTAAACTTGACAGTTACACGTATTGTGAGCAAAAAAACAACATTAAAACTCACTTTTTTCTTAATTTAACCGTTGTGTTGTCGTCCCATCAGCTGTACAAACTTTGTCCTGGTTTGACTGCTTATAAAACATATAGATTTATTACACAAATCTTGGTTTCACCTTTTATTCAATTTAATTCCTATTAATTACTTATCTTTTTTTAAATGTACTGTCAAAAAACCTCAGTTAAATTACCCCAAAAAAAGGTTTTAAAATAGGCCGAACAAGAATAATTATTTGGAATTTTTGTCAGGCTTCTGTATTAAAAACCACTTCAATAGTTTGTGCATGGGCAGCACATGATTACACCAGATGCTATTCATTTATATAAAACCACTATTTCAATTACGGTAGTGACCACGATGTTATTTTCGTGGCATTTCGATAAAAACAACACCTTGTTATGACAGAAAAAACATTTATGAATGAGTCCAATTTGACCCTCGGACAACAGGAACATTACAAATATTTTCTTTTGTGTGGAAATAAATTGCAATCCCTAATCTTTTCGACGTACCCCCTCAAATACCC
>NW_011340212.1:0-8646 GCF_000735185.1 Notothenia coriiceps | reverse complement strand
ATGTATACATAAAACAAAAAGGGCCTAGATAAACGTGGTATACATTAAACAAAACGGGCCTAGATAACCGGGGTATACAGTTTAAAATGTTAATATATTTAAAGTTTTCAAAGTGCAGTTTCAGTGCAAGTCAGTTGAAACGATCTTAAGTTGGCGTGACGTTGAAGTCGTGCGACCCTGCTGCTGTACTGGCTTGTAGTTCGTTTATAGCATAACGTTAGCATTTTGCTTCTGCCGACTAGATTTATTATTCAAAAATTATAAAAGTAGGGTTGACATGTGGATATTATCCGGCTGAACAAAACGTGATCCATCTCTTAAATATGTGTCAACCACAGACCTTATTTCGAGCTATTTTCCAAAATCCTATGGAGAAATTGCATTGCGTTTTAGACGAAGGAACCGGAAGAAGTTTACTTCCGGGTTTAAGGACGCGTCACTGCGGCTCTCTATAGAGCTGCAAATAGAGCTGCACTGTCCAGCTCTTCCCTTGTTCCCTAGGCCAAATGAGTGATGTAATTCTCTCCGGGTGTCCTTGGTCTGCCCCGGAGTGTTCCAGATGAAGTGCTCAGAGTACTTCAACAGTAAGTCTGCTGAGGGGCATCCTTAGGCCAAGCAGCCCTGAAATCAAAGGATATTTTCTGAATCAGAATGTACTGACATTGTCACTGTGGAGTTTTATCACCATCCCCCTGTGTGAAGGTTTCTGTTTAATTGCCATTATGTGATCCTGACCTTGTCTCGGACATCCTGATTCTTATCTGACATGCTTGATATATATATTTTTGTGTAAGGGGTCAGACAACTCAATTGTTTAAATGGAAATTGCACCGGATAATGTGATATGGTGTCAGATAAAACCAGATGTAGCGCATGCCTAGTTTGTCTAAATGACTAAGCTACTTCATGAGGATTCTGTCAGCTCAACTGAGCCTTTACTCTTCCGTTTGGTCTTCTGTTACTGAGAGCAGGGTGCAGGGTGGACACAAATGCAGGACAAACAAGGGTTCAGAAAAATACTTTTATTGAAGGGCTTATCCTGGCAAACAGGGAAAACACAACGTAACTCTCCAGCGAACAAAAAAAAAGGATCTGACAAACACTAAGAAAAGAAAATCAGAACGCTAATACATGCAGAACAAAAAGGGCAGTGGGTGAAACAAAACAATCATGCAGGCGGAAAAAAAAAAACGGTGAAATGTTTTCGAAATAAAACAGCGAACAATGTTATGTCACTAAGCCTCTACCACCTATTGCAAATGTGAAAGGGTAATGGTAAAGATCTGGTGCTAGACCAAACCGTTACTTTAGAAACTGAATATGAGATTCAAGCATTGACTGGTGTTTTTTCGATGATTTTGAGGAAAATGTTGATGCTAGCTGAGCAACATACTGCACTTTCTTTTAAAGCTAGAAATGATTCACTTCATCTCGTGCAAACACACTGCCTGTAACTTTGCTCATCTTGTGGGACATAAAGAACGGTAATTACTTAGGAGCACTGTTATCAGTGACGGTGGCACATTCCCTGTAAACACTACAGCAGAGAGGAGTAATGTCTGATGGGGCAGCAGACTGCACTTACTGTAGCAGCAATGCTGCTCGCCAGGACCCAGTGATAATTAATACAGAAAAATAACTAAAGAGAGAGAACTTATTTGGAAGTATCTAGCCGCACCATGATCGCCTAGGTGCCAAGTTGAACCTGAAGCAGAGATATCTTATAACCCGCTTATATCTAATACTGGACTTCCTGCTTCTTTCCTCATTCATCATTAGCCAACACAAGCTAATTTAAATGCAACAGCTTTTTAGCTGGATATATATAAGCTGCAACCCATGAAATAAAAATCTGCAAAAATAACATATCTTAAATCCATTGACGTACGTGAGAAATCAAGCAGTGTGCATTTCTTCGTGGAAGTGTACAAATGTAAAGGTTGTGCACAAATATTCTCAATCTCCATTGGAGTTATAAATCTTTAAAAAAATAAGTTTTCCTTCCATGTTGTTAGACTTAGGTACAGTTAGTTGGACACAACTTATGCTGCATTCACATGATACGCGACTTGCTCTCTGTTCACACTGAAGTTGGGCGCAAAGTCTTGCAGTGGAAAAAGCTAGCTATGTTTTGTTTCTATGGTTATGTCACCTGACAGCTGTTCTCTAATTTGTTGTGCGTTGAAAAGTCAGCGGTGATCAAGGTCCAAGTTTAAATAATTTGAACTTTAAGCACAGTGCTCTGCAACACATTTGAGCTGTCGAATGGTTGCACTTCCACCGATCTCTCCTAAGAAATACAACGGAAACTTCAGGGCCGTTTTACCGTTTTTCATGTGAATGCAGTTTTAGGGAAAAGCCAAGTCAGGTATGTTAATGACATTTTAAACCTGCTTAAAGTAAATGTGCTTACATTACACTACTGCATTGGATATAGTAATATTATTTGCAGTCAGACTGAGCGCCCGGATGTCAATCCATCCCATAAACTCTTTAGATCAAAGGAGTGTTGCCAGGACAACCATTCTAATTGGAGTTCTGCAGCCTGATAACTATCAAAGGATTACTTGGATTATGGAGACAGACGCACAGTAAACTGTAACGTCTGTGAAGTGTTTGTGACCTGTTCTATCTTTATTAGACAGCATAAAGATTATTGTCATTCTCCAAAAGAAACATTGAAGCTTTGAATCATAATTGTTCAATGTTTTGTGTATCTACCACTGTAATAAACGAGTGTAAGGCACAGAAACCCAGGACGGAAAAAGTAAAATCATATTAATTCTGCATTTTTACATTTTGTGCAAACCTCTGATTCACCTCGCAACTTCATTTTTCACTTGTACTTGGATAAAATACCACCTATCCTGTTGCCAAGTACTAGAGATTACCATTGCCAGCTAACCCATAATAAAAATGGACAGGACCTTGGTTGAGTAAGCACACACATCCTTCCCTTAACGCTTTGAACTGTTTCATCCATATTTTAACATGTCTTGCTTTGCACACTTTAGCTCAGAACTTTTTTGTTTTATTTAAATTCACACATCCAAGGGTTGAGGAAAGGTCTGAAATGGAAACACCTAAAGGCAAGTTTCTTTGGTCAAATCATATTTATTTTCTTTCATATCATGCAGGTTCATCCCAGTTGCGTGAAAATCCCAAAATGATCTGGCAAGTGTCCGAATATTTTAGAGAATGTGCATGAAGTCTTAATCTTGGTGGTGCTAAAATATCCATGATGGTATCTTTGTAATATTACAGTGAACTTAAAGGTAGGGTAGGTAAGAATGGAGAAACCACCTCGAGTGCGCTAGAATTTGAAAGTACACATCCGGAAAAAATCTGCCCCTTCTTTCACACTTCCTTACAGAGCCCCTCCTCCAACACACACGAACTGCTAAATTGCTTTAGCGCACTCGAGCTGGTTTCTCCATTCTTACCAACCCTACTTTTAACATGTGAATACAAATCTTAATATCTCATGAACTATTCAATGGAGTGACTCCATATGTTGTAAACACCTTTGTGATCTGCATAGGGAATGCATTGTGAGCTTTTCTTTCTCTCATGCCACCACAACGTTGATATTATTTGTTTTTAGTACAGTGTTTTTAAGACTTCTTGATGGATTACCAATTAAATTGGGTATGGACATTCATGTCCCCAGTGGATGACTCTTTTAGTTCTCCTCCAAACATATTTAAAGTTCCTAAAAAATATCTGCAAACCCTAACCCTGGAAGAGTGACTGGAGGCACATCTACTCTTTCTACCAAAATGTAAGATTGTTGGATCTCGCCTTGCCCTACCACCAAATGCTGCTAAAGCCAGTACCAGGACCATTGACATTTACTCTATTAGCAACCCACCCGGTGTCTAATTTCTTCACTTCTTTCTTTAGTGTGTTTGCCGCCTGTGTGGCTACCTGTCCTGCCCTAATCAGATGTACCTGTCTTTAATAACCCTTGCTCCCTTTTGTATTTAGTCTTAGCTGTGAGACAACAAATATCTGGCCTTCTGCAGTTGCCAGACACATATTGCACCACGTCACCACTTATTGTATGAATCTTTGCTCTAGTCTATTGTGTATTCAGGTAAAAACAAATCAATGCACTACCTACCAGGAACATTTGCAGGATTACTCTATTGATTCAATTTTAAGTTTTCAAAACGTTACATAGTTCATAGATTTTGGAACTGGCACATGTTTATGCTTTACCCCAACAACCACTTTGATGTAGAAACAAATGCATCAAAAAGCCAGTATGGTCATATTTGAGTCTGAGAGCCATACAATATATTACATAATAACAGAGTCAAAATGTGTAATCGCTCTGAAATGGTAGATTATTATCAATCAACGCCGCCCCGCTGAAGGGGACATGTTTCACTCTGGGGTTTTGCAACAAGCAGCCGAGCCCAAACACACAACTCTGCACAAACATGTGTTCCTCTGTATGCATGTGTGGGTATTAACACTTTTCACAGCAGGTAAACACAGATACACCCAGACAAAAAGCTACATGTATGCATACGCTCCAGAAAGTATTAAACTGTACAGAGAGAAACACCCACACATACAAACACTTCCGCTAGATTCAGTGAGCTGAGAACATTTCCCTGCATAATGAGTCTTGGTCACATCTGAATAATTGATAGCAGAAAATGGATTTGGGAATACATTGTAATTTCTCCTGTGAGCAAAATAACCACCTTCCCAAAACAAAACACTGCTGAAAAATGTATATCAGTGGGGGCATGGGGGTTGCTTGTGTCTGTGGGAGAGTCCACATAGTTTAGTGTTAATTAAATCAATATTCACATTTACCTGAAGCAGCCTGATGTTGCCCTTCACACTTCCTGCCCACTGTTTCCTTCTGTTCCTAATCCACTCCTCTTCCTCTGTCTTTTATTCATCCTCTCCCGTCTCCTCTTCTCCTTCTGTTCCTCCATCCCTTCTTCTCTTTTGCTCTCTGTGGTGCAGTTCTTATGCAGTTAATGAATACTGCAGTTATAGACTCACAGAGCCCATCTTCATTTCTATAGGGTGCAGCTTACATTAAAGCATGTGATTTAAATATGGATATTAATATTTCAAATGCTGGTATTCAGTCTTAATATGGCCATTCCCTTTTAAAAGATCCAAGCCTAATTCATACAAATTATATGATAACTGACTTCTTTAGTTTGAAGTCAATACTGCCATGCACATGTTCAATGCTAACTAAAAAGTTAAGATATAATATGATGGACCTTTTAATAATCCCTGTAGGGAAATTCACGTGCCAAGGCAGCAACAGAATAAGAAGCACAGATGTTATACATGGTATACTGTATACACGGGAATAATACAAATAATGAATAAAATGAGAACAAACATGTACTAACGGTATTAATTGAACTAACGAATAATGGGAGTTAAACTGGAGTTAGATCCGGTGATTGTACATATATACAGATATGTGAGCAGAACAGACATGTTTTATGTTCATATGCATACATTGCAGATATTATTAAGGGTCAGTGCAGGTTATTAATGGGTTACAGGGTGAACCCCTTGATTTTGTTGCCTGATGGCCGCAGGCACAAAGGACTCTCCTTGGTGCTTAGTGCTGTGCCGAGGAGAGATGAGTACAGGCTTGGAATTTCGTCATTTTAGGGGCAAGGCCATTTGGCCTTTGGTGTCACACATTTTGTTAGGGCGGAAAGGCCACATGCCGGGGCACAAGGGCCATTGAGGGAAATATTTGGATTTGGAGCTTACAAATACATAACTACACTTTCCGATAAAAAATACACACGAATGACATGGAAAATAAATCACTTTTTTAATATCAATAATGTCAAACATTATATCATCATATAGGCCTATGCCTCCTTGGTATTACAGTATATACTGTAGAATGAAATACTCTACTTTTAATAATTAGTGTTTGGTAAAATCCGAAATCAAATCATGAAAATCAAAAAATCTATTAATACGTAACAAGTATTTCAGAGCAGAAGAAACAGCCTTCAAGGGTCAAACTCTGCACATAAATCATTCAGCAGTGCACAGTGAAGCTCAAATATTCAACTGTACGAGTACTATTTGACAGTTTGGCTAATTTCCATTATCATTCTTACATCATAATAATAACAGGAGAAAGTAATACATTCTTAATTTGTGTGGAATTACATACTTATTGCCAATTTGAGAAATATGCAACCATGTGTTCCATTTGAGTATACCTTTAGTCTTTTCAATGCAATTCTTATTCAGTAGTAATGTTAAAGCACACCATGTTCCTCCGCTTTCAACTCCAAACACCTTCTGTGGCTAAATAGAATGTCAGTTTGAAGCTATACTTTAGAATAGGCTCTATTTGACAGTAATGTTAAGATTTCTGAAGCAACATTTATTTTACTTTTCTTCTAATGTACTCTTCTCATACTAACCAAGGCTAGCAAACCACACATTTAAGTTTTTACATCACATTTGTGTCACAAAGTAAGCTTTTTACTTGTTTTTCCAAACTTGCTCAAAATGTGTTAGCAATAGCCTGGCTTACTATTTTCCTCCGCTTCTAGTCTTTACACTAAGGTATACTAATCGCTAGCTCCAGCTCTGTACGTAATGCAAAAGCATTACAAGTAAAGGGTGTTAATTTTCTTAGCTTCTATTTGGAAAGTTTTTGCAAGAAAATATTCTTTTTCAAGTATGGGGAAATTGAAAGTTGAAGACCATTTCACTTGTTTGTCAAACAGTAGGATATTTGCATTGGATTAAAACTAGGAATACCTCTTTTAACTCCAGCTCTAAAACTTTGCCTTTTGTAGAAAATATGTGTTTTACAAAAATACAAGAATTTTGACTGGGAAATGGACCTATCCCTATGTTTGGACTTCATTTTCTATTTGGATGTAACATCAGATTGATATTCATTTATAATGGGCAGTAACATCCCATGTGGTATGCAGCTCTTGCTATTAACTGTTAATCTCTGACAGCCATCACATGGGAAACACAGATTTCCTTCTCGAGGCAGCAGATTTGAGCAGGTGACCCCTTTCAATCACACTCTCATTCCTGCTCAACCAGTCAAGTGCTCTGAATTATGTAGAAGGAGATTCGGAGTGAGGTGGTTGGAAACGACTGAACTGGACCTTTTAAGACACTGTATGGCTTGATATGCCCGAGAACCATTTTTAAATAAACATTATACGGAGAAAGAAGGTCAATCATGCAGAGTCATACTGCCAAGCCAAGTCATACATTATTCCTCTTGGCTTCTAGTCTATCAAGCTGCTTTAATGCATTCTAGATGGCCACATGAAAGTCCAGAGGTGGAAATATGTATGCATATACCTACTGTGAATGTTATGCTCCTGTTCTCTTACACATGTGTCTTGAATTGGAAGAGGTTAGCCAAATGTAAAGCGAGAAACTGTAAAAACAAAAGACAACATTTCCCATGTTCAACCTTCTGGTCGAACCTTTAGTGGATCATGCTTTTGTTCAGGAATGTAACAAAATGAGGGCTTCAAATGTTGATATTTTATAAAAAACATTACATTTTTCATGTCTCATTTAATAGATTCTGGGCAGTAGTGTGCAATTCTAACCCTAACCCCACGGTGGAAATCTGTGAGAAATTACCCAACTTCTTACTGGATTCTTCTCATAACCTACACACTTTTTCACAGTGTATTTTCAGTGCATTATTATGCATGTTCACATTTGAGTAGCATTAAAACGTCTTGTTCCGAGATCGGGCTGTACTTAGCTTGGCCCCCAAAAACCAAGATGGAGACGGCCAAAATGCCAAACTTGAGGATTCGAAAATAACAAGCACAGAAGGATTCAACCAGGGCTCGAGCTTAAGGACGTCCCGTCGTCCCGGGGCCGAAAAAAATAGTGTCAGGGAGGATAAAAAATAATTTTGGGACGAATTTGGGACGAGAGTTAAAATAAAAATACCCTGCTAACTCTACTACAAACGGCGATGAACATAAAATCGACTGCACGTTGTGTGTAGCACACAATTATTAAACCTCCTTGTCAACATAAACACACAAAACATTTAGCAACCCGCGAAACACACACACACACACACTCACACACACACAGACAGACACACACACACACACACACACACACACACATACGTAAGCTGTGCCCATGTGCTGTCAGCTGGCTGTGCCCGCGAATTCCTGGCCCGCAAATTCGCGGGTCTATCTACAGTAGGCTATGTACTGAGTGTGTGTATTTCGCGAGTTGAGTGATGTAAAATGACAATGGTATCCCGTGGAGGAATTCTGAAATGTTTTACCGTTACATCACAAAAACGCACAGCAGAACCAGACCCTGGAGCGCCGGCCTCTTTATTTACTTACTCCACTTCATCCCCTATGGGTAATAAGGCTGAGATGAGAACCCTCCATCGTATTTAGTCCTTAGCAATATGCTGCGCCTCTCCCCATGTATGGATGGGTACCGAGCCCCGGTATTAAACGGGCTCCGCCCGGGCCGGAATTATTAAAGACAGTGGTAACGTTAAGCTCTGACTTTTTATCGGTACTGTCACATGTAGTATTGCTACATAAACATTATATTGCAGTTTTAGTTTATCCAACTCCGTTTCTAATATGCAATAAGACTACA
>NW_011340211.1:0-3515 GCF_000735185.1 Notothenia coriiceps | reverse complement strand
TAACATATTATATCTTATATTATTAATATATATATAATTCTGATGTCTGTGGTTATGTAAACATTCCCTGATAAACGTTATTTCAGCGTCAATAAATGAGTGTTAATCCCAGTGTGTTTAGTGTGCAACATCACATGTCATGGTACTTACCCAGTCACAAAAGTAACATATTATATCTTATATTATTAATATATATATAATTCTGATGTCTGTGGTTATTTAAACATTCCCTGATAAACGTTATTTCAGCGTCAATAAATGAGTGTTAATCCCAGTGTGTTTAGTGTGCAACATCACATGTCATTTCACCTTCAATTCACGGTTTTCAAAACGTTAGCCACATGCTAATGCTAACCGGAAATGAAGAATTTTCAGAATAAAAG
Organism: Notothenia coriiceps; assembly: GCF_000735185.1. NCBI lineage: Eukaryota > Metazoa > Chordata > Actinopteri > Perciformes > Nototheniidae > Notothenia > Notothenia coriiceps. The sequence continues at coordinate 3,132 of NW_011340211.1, read as the reverse complement.
TGTTAAATTAATAGTGTGAACTTCCGTTTTTTTCAGAATAAAACTGCTTTATATTAAAACCCTGTATTTAATTTAAATTACGTCATATCAACATTGATTTTAATTTCTTACAGTAGGAGAGGTTTTGGGGTTTAAATTTGGGAGGGAGGAAGGAAGATTAGGATTAGGTAAAAAGGTAGGGAGTGGTTAGGGTTAGGATGGGGGGAAGGGAAGGGTTAGATTGAAGGGAGGGAAGAGAAATGCTACCCCGGAAACAGCATGCAACGTGTCATCAGTGAAGCTCGTCACGTGCCTCAAAGGTTGAGAAGGAGGGGCCGTCCCGTCACGTGTCTCAAAGGTTGAGAAGGAGGGGCGATCTTGAGGTTGAGAAGGAGGGGCGTGTGGTACTGCGCACTGCAGTGAGGGGCTTCTCCTCCTGACAGCCCGTTAGTATCAGGGTTAGTCAAAATGAATCCCTTGGCGGTTCTAGTGTTCATTTACCGTTTTGTCTTCTCTTTGCTTAATCGATTTGAAACCAAGTCTAACGTAGCTTAAACTTAACGATAGCTTTCTAGCTAACACAACACGTGCACGTACCTTTCTCTGTGGGTTTTTTTGTAGTGACGAATGAAGTTGGATGTTGTGGTGGTCGTGTCACCGATCTGTATGCTGCAGACCCTGCATACCGCTGTTCTTTTCTTACTAGTGTCATAATACAAAATAATCCTTGAATCCAAACTTGACTATTTTTGGAGTAATGCTAGCCGCTGCCATGTTAACTGACACTCCTGCCTTCTAGTGGGTTGCCAGGTTTGCGCGCATAGCGCTATAATCACCCAATCACATTTCGAAAAAACTAAACGTAATATCTCAATACAAAAACAAACGCAAATATTTAATTTAAAAAAAGTCAAGTCCTTTCAAGTCATCTGTCTCAAGCTTAAGTCAAGTCTCAAGTCATGAATACCAAGTCAAAGTCAAGTCAAGTCTTTTATCAATGTTAGTCAAGCAAGTCTCAAGTCAAAAAATATGCGACTTGAGTCGGACTCGCGTCAAGTCATGTGACTCGAGTCCCCACCTCTGCCTATTATACTGTTTTTCATCAATATATTATAGGTCTCAGATATATACAAAACATGTCTCTGAAGTGTTTTGCTCGAAACACCAAACAGATCATTGCAGCATCCCATAATCCCCTCTGTTTCAGCCCTGGTTCAACAGTGCTGATTCTCTGTCTGTTACTTTAGATGAAAATAAGGAGCCACTCCCCACGCCCCTCTGAAAGAGATTTGGTTAAAAAGAACACAAAGGTGCTCGAGGAGGAGATTCAGGTGATAAAGTGGGCGGGTGTTTCCTTGGTTGGTTATTAGCTAATGGTTACACAAGCTCATTTTCAGACAGGTTTTTATATAAATGGATCAGGACAAAAAGTGGGAGAATATTTTTTCCTGAAACTTTCAGAATCTCTTTACACAGAGGGGACACATGTTTATGTATAAAAGACATGAACAAGTGCATTTTGCATGATAGGTCCCCTTTAAAGTATTATCAAACTTGAGTTATGACCAAAGCAGTGTTTTTAAACTTCTGAAGAACCGTTCTGTTCTCATCGTGCAGGATGACAGCCTGTTCCTGTATAAATATAACAATAATAAACCTTTTTTCTGCACATATTTGAGCTAGGTTACAAATATTATTCATGTAACAGGTGGAGGAAAATGTGCTTTAAATAGCTACCATGTGAATTAATTGGATTTAAACAGCATGTCAAGGGTATACATTTCAATAAATATGTGCTGTACATACTGGAGCAATCTGGAACGCAGCAGATCCCCGTCTTGAGGCTCTCCTCTTTAAGATGTCTACGTCCAGTCGATATGTAGGATCTATAGTTTGATAGATATTACGAAGATGATTTGAGGTATGCGGCAGCCTCCATGTAAAGTTACGGGTTGAAAACAGTATTCCCGGTCTCTACGTTTTCATAATAAAACCAATGATCAAATGATTTAACAGTGATATCTGCAGTACTCATCAACTAAAAAACATCAGTTTACCCTTGTTAATTATACGACATGTATTGGTTTAAATTGTGTACAATGCTTTTGTGTATTTCCCATAGGATTTTCTCTGTTATAGCCTATCAAACATAGCCTTTTCTAAGGCCTGAGGAGATCCATAACACTCTTGAAGTCTCTCTCACACTTTGTTCAGACCGAGGGATGGGTAGTTAATATGCACTGCTCTGAGGCGTTTTGCATGTTGTGAGGATTTGTCGCCTAACCACTTAGTCAACAAGTCAAGCTCTTCACTAGCTGTTAGATGTAGACCTTGGATGGCATTTTTTTCTAATGAGGATTTCCATGCCCAGTAGTCACCTGGCTTGTCGCTAAACCTTGTAAGACCTCCAGTGAGCAACTCACGTCTAGCTAGAAATCTGGGAAGGTCAGAAATACTTGAGGTTTCTTGTGGGTGAATCAGAGGACTTGACCATTGTGGTTGATCATGCACTGCAAAGCTCTTAGGTAGCTGAGATGCTCTGTCGTTTGCGTTGTTTTTGCAAGGCAGCAACGTGTATGGAGATCTCGGATCAGGCATTTCAACTTCCTGCTTGAGTTGGTTGAATGTGGAGTCCGCTGGAGCCTCGTTAGGCTTCAGGGCTGCATGTGGAGTTGATTTCTCCTTTTGGAGAAATTGGTCATTCACATACTCGCTTGTGCGTTCTAATGGGTGAAATGTCTGTGGGAAGCGAACGCTTATGCAGTCTTCTTCTATTTCGCTTGCCGCAGCCTCGTACACATTAGCTTCAGCGAGAGCTGCCTCTGCATCTCGTTCCTGATGAAGCACTTCCAATGTAGCCTCCAGACGTGTTTCTTCCACTCTGAGTTCTGCTTTTTTTACTCTCAATTCGATTTTCTTTTGAGCATAGGCCGCTCTGGCTCGTGCTGCCTCCGCTCTAGCCCGTGCTTTGACCGCAGCCAAGCTGGCAGATGACTTACTGGAGCCCTTTGATGATTTTGATGTGTGAGTGTGGACTGATTCATTATCTCCTGGCTGAGACATGTTTAGTTTCTTAGGGAAGACTGACGTGTGTATCCACCTGATATTTTGATGTTGTAGACCAGAGGTGCCCAGTACGTCAGCATTGCCCCT
>NW_011340210.1:0-4688 GCF_000735185.1 Notothenia coriiceps | reverse complement strand
GGTGTCGTTTTCTCATACTGATATTCTGCACAAACTGTGCTGTTGTATTTGCTGTAAAGTGTCTTTACTGTAGGTTATTTTTTATTAGATGTACAGCACGTATGTTTGGCTCGATCAAAAATCGTTTAAAAATGTGCTATATAAATTTTTTTAAAAATGGTAAAAAAAAATGGACTGTACTTATATAGCGCTTTATCCAGTCTTTAAGACCCCTCAAAGCGCTTTACATACTACATGTCATTCACCCATTCACACCCATTCATACAGAGCAGTGTACCTTACTCTAGGACCTAACATTCACACACATTCACACACCGTTGGCCATGCCATCGGGAGCAACTCAGGGTTAAGTATCTTGCCCAAGGATACATCGACATGTTGACTGCATGGGCTGGGATCGAACCCACAACCTTCTGGTTGAAAGACGACCACACTCCCTCACAGCCACAGTTGCCCTAAAACTTGATTTGATTTGATATGGACTATAGGCCGCATACGCTTGCATATAAAAAGTATGCAAATGTATTTAGTATCCTATCCATGTGAACATGTTTTAGGTGGGGGTGGACCTAACCTCCTGTAGGAGGGTCTGGGGGCATGCTCCCCCGGGAATATTATTTTTAAAATATTGAAGTTAAATGCATCAATCTGGTGCACTTTGAGAGCAAAATTAAGAGATCTATGGATAGCCTACATCTCTCAGCATCATACTATATGAAACAGAACTGTAAACAGATGTACTTTTTCTTTATGGATATTTCACTAATCACTCCCCTTTTAAACTGTATTCTTGTGTTACTGTCCTATAGTATTTCATACCTGTTTTTAATTGATTCTCTTATTCTTTAATAACTATAATGATCATATAAAGGTGTTCCTCGCAAATACTTGTTTAGATAAATGGTGACCAAACCGTTTGAGACCCACTGAGATAACTTACACTAAAGTGAACTATCTAAACACTGAGAGAGTCCTTACCTCACTGAGCTGAGGTTATACGATCCTCTCAGTCTGACAGGAGAGGACTCTCCTCCACCTTGGTGAAGAAACAGCTCTTTATATCCGTTAGCATAGCTAGCTAACCAGATGCTAACAACAACATTCCACGTTACCGCTCGCGCACTCACAAAATGCGCTCGTGCCACACACACACACAGAGCCGAGCTTGAATTAAACACAGAGACCCAGAAGTACTTGTACTGTATATCATATTATTTTCGATGGCTTTACTGTATGATTAGTGTAACAGATGAACAGATCGCCACTGGGCTTTCATCTAAACACACAGCCACGTAATGATAACAAAACAAAGGTTGGGGGTCATTGGTCAAGCAACACACCAATCAGAGAGCAGCAGTGAGCACAGCTCAGGCTGTGTTTTATATTTATATTCTTTATTTCTGATTTATTTCACACAAAAAACTTTAGTGGAAACGTTTTTCCCGTTGGGGGGGCACAGTGACTCATCTGGGGGGGCATGGCCCGCGAATGACCCGCCATGACGCCGACCCTGGTTACCACGGAAAGCGGACTGTGTCTGAGTAAGCTGATTATTTACCCCTCCCCTGAGGAACACTGAATTATTGTGGTAAGAGATTATGAGCTCCGGTTTTATTAAATAATTCGTAGCTGTTTGGCATATGAATATTCTAAGGGCTTGGGGGGTGGGGGGGGAGAGTGAAGTTTCAGCTGCGCAAGTGAGTGTCTATTATGTATGGAAAGCCCAAAGTGCCATAATTGCACATCCGTGCTCGCGGGTAGATGGTTGGCGTGGTGGCCGCGCGCAGCCTGTGTTTGTGCCTATATACGCGGGATGGAGTTAACCTGTTAAGCCCTGAGCCTGTTTTTCAGGTCTCAGGCTCGAAAATAACATTCCCACAACAAATGACCATATCTTCACATCTAAAAGGGGTAAATTAATAATCTTTTTTCTCAAAGCAAGGTTACATCTGTGGGTTGGATGTAGAAGTGTCAGAATCAATATAGATGTTTTTATTTTAAAGTAAATTCAGATTGAACATAGTAAAACAATTTAACTTATAGTGTCCGTCCAGAAAAATAAATTACTTGTAGTGAAAACCACCCTTGAAAGATGGGATAGCTTTAGGAATCCAAACTATAACATATAATAAGTATCCTGTATCAAGATTGATGCAAAACAAGTGAAATTTGACCTTTATAGAGCAATTTAGAAAAAAACAAACACTTCTGGGGTCATTTTGGTGCATTTTCAATATCTCTGGCCCTCCTGGTTCGATTTTGATGATTGACATCTCTTTTTAACTGTTAGAGCCAATAGAATCGAGGGGAAGTCCCTAAAAATCCATCTAAATATGACCCATTGGTGAATGATTGCTGCCCAGCCAGAATGTCCCTGAACCGGAAGCTGCGATACACTCTGGTGGCTACCATTAGCAGCTAATCTAAAATCTCTGATTTTTACATAAAATGGAATTATGGATTATCAATAATTTTTTCAAAGTGACAGACACATTGGATTAACCTATGGATTAACCTTCAGCAGCGTTTTTATCGTTTTAATGCCATTGAACACGACTTTTGATCAGAATAACAGCTAAGGTGAGAGGATCTCCCGTGTTTGCTCCGTAATGCTACGTGGTGTCTGTGTTTGCTTTCTCTGTCACGAGTTCTGATTGCTCAGTGATGATACTAATACCTATATAATCTGTGGAATCTCAGTTTTAATCAGATATCTTGTATGTGCAGTTACGATAAGTAATAAGGGTTTTTCTACCTTGAGTTCTATGCTAAGTGCGTTAGCATTTTTTCGCTCAGGGGTCATTTAGACGCTTTTTATGAGACTTGTGTTTTGTTTTGGTAAAAATGGTTCGTACTGTCAGTTAGCTGAGTTTCTTCCCGTTAACCTGGTATGACACATTAATAGGTTTTTAAACATTAAGAAGCCCTGAGACACATTTTTGTGAAAAACCTGCAGCCCCCTCTATCGGGGGCTCTCGGGCTAAACAGGTTAACAGTGTACGGACGCTGATGTGTATAGGCTTGGTGGGAGAGTGCGGGTGCGAGTGAGTGTGGGTGCTGGGCAGGCTGTACGGCTGGGCGTACATCGACATTCCATGTCAAAGTGGTACAAACTACTATCTTGTTGTATCTATTTTTTTGTTTATTTCACATGTTCTTACGTTACTTGCCCACCTTTTTATTTTTATCTTGATTATTTTATGTTGTGATGGATCTTTTGAATGTGTTCTGATGACTCACTACGCTGATGCGTTGCTCAGCAGTTCGTTAGATCGTCTAGCAATTAACAGATATCACCTGTTCTAATGGCTGGTGATGGTGCTGCCCCTCTTGGGCAGTTAGAGTTCCCAGATTTTAGTTGTTTGTCCAGTTAGGGACTTATCAGGAATGTCGAGGAGTGGTGTATCTCCTCACTCTTCTTGGGTTGTTTTTGAGTTTGTTTATGTTTAATTTTTTAATTTTTTGGGGAAGGTTTTTTTTTGGGATCTAGATCACCATATCCTGGTGGATATGCTTGGAATCCATGTTCCCCATTACGTCACTGGGTTTTGTTTCTTTCTTTAGATTTGTTTTGTACTGTTTTGTACTGTATTGCATTTGATGTTATTGATTGTACCATTTGTTTAATAAATAAAAATGTTTTGCAGAACGTGTGGCAGAAGCCGACAGAGCTATATTCTTGTGGGAAGCCAGCCTCAATGGCCAGGTGTCACTTAGTCAGAATTTAATTATTGTTTTCTATTCATTCACAGTCTCTGAAAGTCCTAATTAGCATTTCAAAAATAGTGTGAGTACAGAACCAAATCAGTAAGAACATCTTTATACTCTACAGTACATGCAACAAAATCAACAAATACAATAACCTTTTACTTACATTTATGATGACGGCCACATTTGCTACCCCTCTCAGTAAGTTGTACCATATACCTGTAGAAAGAATAATATGTATTAACAGCTAGATTGTACAGATATACAGACTATATTATAGTTATAGTATAGATATTCTACAGTGCATGGAAATGTTTCCTTGCAGTTTGTTGGTTGTATCAAATATATGTACAGCAACATTTCACCTAGATCTTGCCTTTACTATTGAGTACTTTCATGCATTGTAAGCCTTTTCATAATACGATACGATAATACTTTATTTGTCAGATCAAGTCTGAAATTTGACTTGCGTCACAGCAGCTCCATGTCCAACATCAACAGACAAGTATCCAGACACAATACATGAAACACAAACAAAACATTTAACATAACAGCACAATCAGTGAGAGAAAACATGCTCAAAGAGCCTTCAACGTGCATTTGATCTGGGATTTAGCTCTGTATTTACTGTGAGGATTGACTGATGCACAAAGGAGTGCTTCAGTCTGACTTTATTGAATCGTGGGACCCTGTATCTCCGATTAGAAGGTAGCAGTTCATATTCACTGAACATGGTTTGGGTCAGAGATGATGTTGTTGGACAGCCTCACTAGGTTGCTATGATAGGCTGAGTCATAGAGTCTCTGACAGGGTTGACCAACAATCTTTGAGCAGATTTTTAACAGGTGGAGCAGTTTTGATTTTAAAGCTGCTGACAAACATTTGTACCAGGTAGTATTGCAGTACTGCAGAATAGACAAGATCACAGATGTAAAGAACAACAGAAGAATTTCTCTGCTCGCCCCAAAAGACCTAAGACG
>NW_011340209.1:0-2860 GCF_000735185.1 Notothenia coriiceps | reverse complement strand
CACAAAGCACTGTACAGGGGTTTATGGATTTAAGAGAATACTTATCACAGTGAAACCTTTATCATCTGTTGCAATTAAAGCAAATAAGAGAATAAATACTTGGTTAAACAATACATTTTACATTTAACTCTGCATACTGTTTGAAATTGAGTTTGCTAGCTTGAGGTCCTCCTCTAAAACATAACATTACATATTTTGTAATGGTATTAAGAATACATGATAAATAAATAATACATGTAGTAACCATTTTCTCAATTGTAATCCTCGTCGAGGCTGTGTCTTTCAGACAAACCATCATAATAATCATATATTATTTTTATGCTGTGGATACTTTAGCCTCCATCCATGTTTGCAATTTTTTACACTTGCATTTATGAATATAGTTTTGCTGTGTTTTACACTTTTGTATTTATGTTTATAGTTTGCTTTGATATTTGCTTAATTTATTAGATTATTATTATGGGGCAGTAAGTACTGGTGCTTGAAATTCAAATATTTACTAAATAGTCAATTCTGATAACATTTTTTTTGTTTAAATCATTTGACAAACACATGTATGTGAAAATGTATGTTCAATACAATGAATATGTAGGTATTACATTATACATTCTAGGTATTCAGGTAGTGCATCAGACCCTCTCGTATGTCCCTGCCCTCCTCCTCTTCTGAAATACACAAACAAAAGCATACATATTTTAATACGTATAAGTGGTAGCTACAATTAATTAAATACTTGAAACACTTTGGTCGTATAGGGAGCGTGAGCCTAGACACATTGCTAGTTAGCGAACGTTAGCTTACCAAGTAGCATTGTAGTCTAGAAGAAGAAGAAGAATAAGAAGCAGTAGTGATTTGAGTCGTCCTGTAGTCTCTGCGGCGTTGTAGGGCTGCCAAAACTCCCACGTCAGCTTCTTCTATACCTCGTCTTGCCACCTCTTCTATACCTCGTCTTGCCACCTCTTTGTTGTGATAAGAAGCCACACAGCAAAAACAAGCAAACGATCGCTTCCACATCCTCCATTGTTGTGTGTGTTGTGTCGCATTGAAGATGACGTGACGGCAGTTTTAAACAGCGTCCCTCCGCCCGCCAAAAAGCCGATCGCTCCGCCTACACTGCGTTACTATAGATACTACCCCAGTTCCTTAAACTGTAATGGAAACGCGCCATAAAGCGAGCCGGTCCTAACAAGGCCTAATGAGGCCTAACGCCAAGCAAGGCCGGGCTCCGTGCTGCAGTGGAAACGCGCCATAATAAATTGTTACCTTTAAGTTCAGTCCGGTTCCTGTCAATACGAACTTATTGCAAACACATTGTTGGTATTTGTCTGTGTCTAATAATTTACATTTTAATAATATAATGCCAGCGTTAGTCTAAACATTTCGCTCCATACATAGATCTGCTTCACATTACATCCTCTATTTTAACATATATGAATCAGCTACAATATCAGAATCAGAAGCAGACCTTGCCAAGTAGTGTCACACATACAGTATAAGGAATTTCTGTTTGATGTGTATGTCACATGCATATACTTGGTAAATTGTTAGAAAGGGACCAAAAACCGAACTATTATTCGAAAAAAATATGTAAAAACCATTAAAACATAAATAGATTTTAAATTAGTTAAAATACAGCACAGTACAAATATGACAAAATACTCTGAAAATATTTGTTTTTATATAGTATATATTGGAATGTAAAGTAGAGAGCTGTGCAGATTTTAAAAGAGACAGCAAAGAGTTCAAAAATATACTGAGTTATCTGCTGGGTTCACAATATTTAAATGAACATGATTTATACGTGCAACAGTGATGTACCCCGCAGTGGTCTACTAGAAGGCTCACTTATACAAAAATAAATATTCCTAATGGAATAATCCAGGGTCAATTTGACTTGGCCTAAGGAACTCATGTAAAGTTTTTATGAATGAAAATACTAAAAGCTGCTATTGCCATAAGACCAATATCAACATATCGTCACTCTGCTGCCAGGCACTCTGGAAATGTGAGACATACAAACATACTGTACAATGAATCGAGAAACCACTCAAATATCTCAGCTGTTTTTCCTCACTGGAATGATACAGGTATTCCTCCCTCTGGCGAACACTAGTCAGCGCGCGTGTGTGTGTGTGTGTGTGTGTGTGTGTGTGTGTGTGTGTGTGTGTGTGTGTGTGTGTGTGTGTGTGTGTGTGTGTGTGTGTGTGTGTGTGTGTGTGATATGCATCTGAAGGCTCCCTGCAGTCCTTCACTGACCAGATGATTGACGCCTCTCAATCAGTAATTATACTGTACATGTATAATTACTGAGGCTTCACAGAGGTCTTAAGTAGGCACGTGAGGCAGCTGGATTGTGAGTTCTCTTTTTGAACTCTGTCATCTCCCTGTGTGTATGTTAAGTGCCTGTAACATTTGAAAGTTGTGTCTAAAAATACCTTGTGCAAAAGCCTTATGATGATATCCTACTATTACACATTGGTGGAGGGAAATGGAGATCAACAGCAGAGTTGAGCTACAGTTGTTAGGATCTTTCAGATGGATGTATTTTGTAAAGCTGTCTGGTTCTTGAATATATATAACAATAAGATGAATTGTTCTGTGTATTCTGGGTAATTCAAGACTACATCACATAACTTACTAACCTTAAACTTGGGACTTCTGAAACATTTACTAGAAAATTGAGTCAGGAATAAAGTAATACCACAACCAGGGCTGGTTCTGACCAATTTGCTGACCTAGGAGAGATTTTAGCTGGAGATTTTAAATTTTGTTTAACATTTTAAAGTAAAATGCTTCAATTTGATGCACTTTGAGCAGAATTACTAGAGACTAGACCTAGGACACAGTTCCCAACCTGTGG
>NW_011340208.1:0-1393 GCF_000735185.1 Notothenia coriiceps | reverse complement strand
CTGAGACACACACACACACACACACACACACACACACACACACACACACACACACACACACACACACACACACACACACACACTTTAAACAAGAAGAATGTTTTTAATTCTGGATTTAAAGATTAAAAACTTCTGTTTCCAAAATGTTTTATTTTAATTATTTAACATAATTACTTCAAACTGTTTGTGCTTTTATTTTGAAATCTGCAGCTCTGATAAAGGTGAGACTTTATTAAATATTAAAATATGAACTCCCTCTGAAGTCCTGCAGCGCCACCTGCTGGAGGAACACCAACAACAGTTACATTAAATACAAGTTTCATAAATAATCATATTCATATCGCACTGAAGAAGAAATACATCTTAGAAATACTAAATAGTCCTAAAAGTACAAATATTGGCATAAAAACGAATTTAAGTACAAGAAAAGTAGAATAAAATATATAATTGTGTTTATTGTGAATACTTGTATACTGGTGGGTGTTAGTCAAGTGTACCCTAACTACCTGCAGTAAAAGTACATGAAAGTGCATTTTTGTATATTTTTCGTCCATATAAGGATGCCAGCGGCGGCGTGACGTCAGCAGGACGACGCGATGACGTCACGTGTTTGTTTACACGTCGCCATGTGACGCACTGACTCTGAGCCACAGATAACAGCTGATTCTGAGAAACAGAGAACAACACTTATTACATCTGAATTGATCTAAATACATTATTATTGTTTTAATTTAAACTTTATATTTTAATGTCAGTGATTTCGAGGCTAAGGTGACATAGAGAATTTCAAAATAAAATGCAAAGTATTCATTTCTCACATAATTTGTTTATTTGTATACAAAAAATGAATTTTCTATTTTTAGGTATTTTTCTGCTTTAAATGAAGCTTTTATTTTAAGTAATTACTTTTTTTACTAATTTACTATCTTTTATGTTATATATTATAATGAATGTAATACCTTTCTGTGTCTGGAGCTTTAATCTGTTATAACTTTTTACTGCATTTTATAAAGAATACTTTGGTTCTTTAGTGCAGTACTTGTACTTTGTATAGTGTTTGTGTAGTGTAGTGAGTACTTGTTGTACTCCTGTTTGTTGTGGTACAGTACGTCACGTCACGTGATTCACGCAAACAGGTGAAAGTTTGTTTGGGACGTGACGCAGCGCGCGTGTCTCTGGTGACACTGCACGCGCATGCTGTCACCATGTGGGAGGGAGAGAGAGAGGAGAGAGAGAGGAGAGAGGGAGGGACAGAGGGAGAGAGAGAGGAGAGAGAGAGAGGGAGAGAGAGAGGGAGGGAGAGAGGGAGAGAGGGAGGGACAGAGGGAGAGAGAGAGGGAGGGACAGAAGGAGAGAGAGAGAAGAGAGAGAGAGATAAAGGGGGGAGGGTCTC
>NW_011340207.1:0-2407 GCF_000735185.1 Notothenia coriiceps | reverse complement strand
AGTGTGTAGTGTCTCTACTTTAAAGAGTCCTCTCCTGCTGATGTTCAGGTGTATATCAGTGTGTAGTGTCTCTACTTTAAAGAGTCCTCTCCTGCTGATGTTCAGGTGTATATCAGTATGTAGTGTTTCTACTTTAAAGAGTCCTCTCCTGCTGATGTTCAGGTGTATATCAGTATGTAGTGTCTCTACTTTAAAGAGTCCTCTCCTGCTGATGTTCAGGTGTATATCAGTATGTAGTGTCTCTACTTTAAAGAGTCCTCTCCTGCTGATGTTCAGGTGTATATCAGTATGTAGTGTCTCTACTTTAAAGAGTCCTCTCCTGCTGATGTTCAGGTGTATATCAGTATGTAGTGTCTCTACTTTAAAGAGTCCTCTCCTGCTGATGTTCAGGTGTATATCAGTATGTAGTGTCTCTACTTTAAAGAGTCCTCTCCTGCTGATGTTCAGGTGTATATCAGTATGTAGTGTCTCTACTTTAAAGAGTCCTCTCCTGCTGATGTTCAGGTGTATATCAGTATGTAGTGTCTCTACTTTAAAGAGTCCTCTCCAGCTCTTTTCACCCTCTGTCTGAAACCAGAGCCCAGTCTGCTCTGATTGGTTAGCTGGCCGTCTCTGTTGTGTGGTCAACCAGCTTAGAGATGTCCCGCCCCTTAGCCTATCACGTTCAATGTTTCGGAGCGCTAGCCAATAGGAGCACAACTGTTACATAGTGATTTCACTATGTGCCACCTTTTGTAGTTGTTTTTAGTTTCCTTTGGGTTCATCTCGTTTCTCTTCGGAGCCGTTTTGCACCTCTTTGTAGATTGGTCTGGTCTCTTTGTTTTTTCAGCTGTTTCATTTGCATGTCTTTGTATTCTTAGGATCTCGTAGAAGATGTTTTTCTTTGTGGTCCATTTGAGTCTCTCTCTCTGGTTGCTACCTTTTCTCTTTGAGGGACATTTGTAGGTGAAAGCCAGTAAGACACTAAGCCATGCCAAATAACTACATTTTCCACATGTTTTTATCTCCTTTCTTTCAGATTCAAGGTTTCCCTCAACCATCGTCTGCATCATGTGAGGACATCACCATCCCTCTGTGCAGAAGCCTTCCCTACTCTCAGACTGTGCTGCCGAACCTCCTGGGCCACGTCTCTCAGGCGGATGCCGGCCTGGAGATTCATCAGTTTTTTCCTCTGGTTAAAGTGGGCTGCTCCCCTCACCTCCAGCCCTTCCTGTGCTCCGTCTACGCCCCTGAGTGTGTGGTGGGGACGCCCCGGCCCCCCTGCAGGACGCTCTGTGAACACGCTCGCTCCGGCTGCGAACCTCTGATGAAAAAGTTTGGTTTTGTGTGGCCGACAGCCCTCAGGTGTGAAGCCTTTACCACCGAGTCCTGCGAACACGTGAGTCTGCTCTCTGAGGACAGATGTTTACGAAAAACTCAAAAGTATATGTGTCTGATTTCCAGTCAGAATATGTCCTCATACTTGATATAAGACCTAATAACTTAAGAAGTAACAATGCAGGGAGATATAGAGTCTTGTCTCTCACATGAAACATGTTTTTTTAACTGTGGTATTCGTAAAAGAAGCATCATCTTGTTTCAGGAAATGAATCTAACTTGATTTTAGAAAACACATTTTTATTGTAAAATCACCAACTAAGATCAGGACACTTCTGAGCATTTATGGCTTTAAAAACAGATGGTAGTTATGGGTACTTTTTACTTAAGTACATTTCAAAGCCCAAACTTCTTTACTTTTACTTGAGTAAAGAAGTTTAGTCAGTACTTCTACTTTCACCAGAGTATTTTTAAACACGAGTATCTGTACTTCTTCAACTAGTAAAAGGATGTGTGCAGAGGTGGGAAGTAGTGGAGTACAAATACTTTGTTATTGTACTTAAGTACATTTTTCTGGTATCAATACTTTACTCCACTACTTATTTTTCTGAGTACTTTTTACTTTCTACTTCTTATATTTTGAACACAAATACCTGTACTTTCTACTTCTTACATGTTGAACACAAATACCTGTACTTTCTACTTCTTACATGTTGAACACAAATACCTGTACTTTCTACTTCTTACATGTTGAACACAAATACCTGTACTTTCTACTTCTTACATGTTGAACTCAAATACCTGTACTTTCTACTTCTTACATGTTGAACTCAAATACCTGTACTTTCTACTTCTTACATGTTGAACACAAATACCTGTACTTTCTACTTCTTACATGTTGAACACAAATACCTGTACTTTCTACTTCTTACATGTTGAACACAAATACCTGTACTTTCTACTTCTTACATGTTGAACACAAATACCTGTACTTTCTACTTCTACATGTTGAACACAAATACCTGTATTCTACTTCTTACATGTTAGTCTGAATGTGTGTTTGGTGGCGTGATCATTATTATTTAGAGTC
>NW_011340206.1:0-1763 GCF_000735185.1 Notothenia coriiceps | reverse complement strand
AAGTAGAGACACTACATACTGATATACACCTGAACATCAGCAGGAGAGGACTCTTTAAAGTAGAGACACTACATACTGATATACACCTGAACATCAGCAGGAGAGGACTCTTTAAAGTAGAGACACTACATACTGATATACACCTGAACATCAGCAGGAGAGGACTCTAAAGTCCTTATTTCTCATTTTGTCCTCTCTCTTGTTTGCTCCGCCTCTCTCTGAACAGGAAGTGCACACCTTATGATAAACACACATTACTGTTTTCTCTAGAGGAACCAAACATAATAATTTATCAAATATTTGTATACAATCTTCCATTTTAAAAACTACAACTATTAAAATAATCAAGAAACAGGCTTATTCTGAGATTTGTTTAAAAAAGTCCCCGCTGAGGGACAAATAAAGGATTTGAGACAAACCCTGTTATATCCCTGTTTCTGAATAAATACCGGATTTATTCCAGAATATTAATCGGTATTATAAACAACTTATCTCAGTTATATGTTGGTATAAGTACTCGGATACTTGAGGAAAAGTACATATACTTTTTCTGCCCAACATTTCAGAAAAACTTACTGGAGTATTATCAGCTAAAAGTACTTCAAGTACACAAGTAAAAGTACTTGTATTGCAGAATGGATCTTAGTATAGTATTATTATATTTACTGTTGTACATTTTCACGGCGTAGACAATATAAATAGTGAGGAGTACTACAGTACATCATGTCATGTGTCATTATGTGATGTATGACATCTACAGTACACATATGTGAAGAAGTAAATATGATTTAAGGTATATTTATGAAAGTATTTCATATGAATTGAACACAGACTGACCAGTAGTAGTTAGTATAACCAGTAGAGACAGGAGGAGGAGGAAGAGGAGGAGCTTCCTGTCTGCAGAATCTGTATCTCTATGATTATATTTATCTTTAAAACACTTTAAACGTACCGTATGAGGTTCCTCTCTTCTGGTTCCTCTCCTGTGGTTCCTGGTTCTCTTTTAGTATAGAGAAGTTTCTCCCACTCCTTCTTCTGCAGCTTTCCTCACCTCCCCTCCTCCTCTTCTTCCTTCTCACCCTCCCCTTCCTCCTCCCTCTTCTTTTGTCAGTTTCTCCTCCACAGTAGCGCCCCCCCCCCCCAAACAGGAAGTGTGTTCAGTCTTGATACAGTCTCTGAAGGAAGCAGAATCTGTATCAAGACTGGACACATTTCCTGTTTGGTCTGATTACCACAGAATTTATTCAGAAATACTGCGCTGTGATTGGCTGAGAGCTGGAGGGACAGGTAGTTAGGTCACCCGTTTAATATAAATACAGAAGATTAAGGTAAAGTTGGAGACGTGAAAACATTTTTGGTGTGACAGGAAGAGGGTGCTGAATGAAGCTGCCACACACACACACACACACACACACACACACACACACACACACACACACACACACACACACACACACACACAGTCTCCTTCCAAGACACACGTGCACTTTTGCACTTCACAAAAATGCTCAATTTGTGCTTCCTTTCATTAAACACACAAACACAGACTGGTTATCACCATATGCTGCCCATGTCTGCCAATAGTGTGTCTGTTTGTGTGTGTATGTCTGCATTGGTGTGTGGATGCAAGAGTTTCATCTGAAAATATTTATTAAAGAGAATGTTGAAAGTGGGAGTTTCAAATTAAATAGTTTGAGGAGTTTTTGTCATCAGATTATTTTCAACCTTCAGTCAATCTAGTCTAGCCAAATCAATAATACATA
>NW_011340205.1:0-12300 GCF_000735185.1 Notothenia coriiceps | reverse complement strand
GGAGTTGGGTTTGCACTTCAGTCTTTTTTCTTTTGGTACCGGTGATATTCACGTTCGGGTGATGCTTTTTCAAATGAGTGTGCAAGTTTGATGTATTGCCAGCTGCGTAACCAATTTTAGTTGAGCAATGAACAATTGAACAAACAGCTTTGGTTCGGTCCACCTATCTTTGTCCGTCATCCTTGTATGTAACTGCGAAACCAAAATGTTCCCAAACCGGAGACTTCAATGATGCTGGAGGATTTTCGAGCTCAACTTTATCTGCGTTCGCCATTTCGACAGTTCCTCAAATGACTGACTACATTTGAACGCATCCCTGTGACCAGCTCTCATAGTATGCCTCTCGTCCAATGAAATGACTTGCTCGCTCTATGACACGTTGAACCCAATGTGAGCAAATTACTCTGAATGCTGCGACGCAGCACCGGAGATTACTTCCAAAAAGTTGTTCAAGTTCTCAATTTTTTAAGTTAAAACGTTACATTCGTTCGGTACACACGTGTACCGAACCGAAGGGCCCGTACCGAAATTATTCGGTACAGGTACGTGTACCGTTACACCGCTACATTTAATCCGTTGTGGAAACATTTCTTGACCAAATTGACAAATTAGATAAATATTGCTGTGACACTGATGTCGCATCGGGACATTAACACTAAACATTCACCGTAAACCCAGAGTGACATATGCACAATTAGAAATATGATTATGATCTGCTCAGTTAATTTAGCTGATTAAATTATATTTAGTTAATATATTCTTTATTCTTCAATTCAAAGTATGTTCAAACAAATGTAAACCAAAAAATTATCCTAATTATTAAGTTAAAAATAAGAGTTACTTTACCATTAAAGCTCAATGTGACATATATGTCACATTTCAGATATGTGACACTAGGGGGGGTTACTTGTCAGAAATGCGTTCTAGGTGGTCTATTTAGTCTAAATGACATTCCCCTTTATTTTCCCAAAAGTAGAAATGGGTCCGGGTTCTTATAGGTTAAACGTATAGGCTTAAAGGCATACCGTATTATATGGATTCAACTTGTGCCCCGTTTATTTGTTATTGGCTATGGTAGGTTATTGGTTATGTTCACATACTTATTTGATTATTAAAATTTAAACTGATCTTTAGAGTTGTAGTCCCCTAGGTCTAGTCTCTAGTAATTGTGTGCTCAAATTGCACCAGATTGAAGCCTTTTACTTTAAAATGCTCAAACATTTCTTCCCGGGGGGGCATGTCCACCCCCCAATTCAAACTTGTCCATACAACACTGAATACATTTGAAGCCTTTTTGATGTATATTACCTATATCAATACGTTTCTGTTTTTTTAGTGTATTTGTCTTTTGTAGAGATTTTTTATTTATTCTTTATATATTCTATGGGGGGGCGCCAGCTAAAATCTTGCCTAGGGCATCAAATTGGCTAGAGCCGGCCCTGGTATAGCATATGTTGTTCTTAAAGTTTGCAAGAGAGTTATTGAATTTAAGCAATTGTTTGTATATTGATCTTGTCTGCCGTGGTTCCCATGTTTTGCCCCAACATACACACCAGAATCGCAACATTTAACTTTTAGCCAGTAGCTAGCATAAGGTATTGACAGCTAACAGGTTACAGCTTCCTCTTTCACTTTCCTGATGCCCATTCAAGTTTGTGGCCCAACGATCGCCCTTATCGGTGACGCCGGTATAATGTGCATAACATAACAATCCATGCTAACGTTAACCGTTAACTGCCCCCAGTAACACCTAACGTTAGCAGTTACATTAGCCGCTCATCTTCACCTAGCATGTTTTAGTCACCCGTTGCTTCCACTGTTATGAAAAAAACCGTAGCCTATTTTAATACAAGTCACATTTACTCACCTTTAAATCGTTTTCCGGGAGGTATTTGCAGTGCCTCGCTATGTCAACGTACTTATCAAGGTCTAAAGGCGCCATTATCAGAACGCTAAAACCAGAAGAACGCTAAAGTAGTTAGCAGCTAGCAAGTTCCTTCTCTTCTTCCTCTTCACCGCTCCTTCATTTTCAACTTGGTGTCTCTGGTGTCAATTCAACACAAGCTCAGATGACCACATCCTGTAAGAAACTTCAAAATAAAACATAATAACATACAAAACAGTCTTTTAATAATAAATAACACCATAATTACATCAATTATGCTATGTTATGTCAATAGTGAATATAATAAGCATACATTTTTGTTTTGGAAACATTTGAAAAAAATGACAGGAAATATTTTAAACCTTTATTTCGAAAATGTCATTACAGTGGCATTTTCTCGATTTAACTTGACTCTCCATTTTATGGTGTTTGGTGAACAAAGATACGCGACAGCGCCCCCTGCGGATATAAAGGTAACTGACACTTACACAACAACAGCTCCTTTGTTTTTTTTTACCTTTTCTATATGGTTTCGTCCTTTGGTACCCTTTCGTATGGCCTTTTTAGAATGAGCACTTGCTCCTGCAATATACTGCACATCCATGAGGCCTGGGGTTGGTTGTGGGCTCCGACCATCCTGCTGGTCTTTATCCTCCACCGCTGGGTGTAGAGGTCCTCCATGTGTGGCAGCACCGTCCATGGAGATGCCTGAGCAGTTTGCACCACCCTCTGTAGAGCTATTATTATTATTATTAGTATTATTAGTATTATTATTAATGTATTAATACTGAGTTGAATAGTTATATTACAGTCACCAACACTGAATTTGATCAACCTATTTAATTTAATTTGTGCAGTGGGAATAATATTAATGCACATATTGTAGAGGTGTATATCTAAAACCGGAAACTTAGTCAAATATGTTAGACTTGTTAAACTTTGTTTTGTTTCCCCATGGCGATTAATAAAGGTCAATCTTATTTTATCTTATATGCAATGTTTTGAATGACTTACAGCTTAACCTATAATATTATAATATAATGTATATTTTGTATTGGTAACCTAAATCTGTATTTAACGAGTGACTAATATGTCTTAGGGAAGATAGCTTTTAGATGCACAGCTCCTCTGTCTTGGAATAGTCTACAAATTAAATGGAAACTGAGCATTCTGGTGCCACTAAATGTTTTTAAAGCTCGGGTTGAATGTTACTCAATCGGATTCTGTTGGTACCTGTTCATGTGGATAGTTATTGTAAATTGTAATCCCTGTAATGATGCTGTATGATGTCCTTTTTGTTGTTCTGTTGTTTTATGTTTTTATGTTTAACCTACTTGAGCAGGTCTCCCTTGAAAAAGAGATCAATGATCTCAAGGGATACACTTGGATAAATAAAGGTTTGAAATTAAATTAAATTATGTAAAAATAAATGTAGTACAACATTTACCCACAAAATATAGTGGAGTAAAAGTATAAAGCTGCATAATGTGCAAATACTCAAGTTAAGTACAAGTAACGCAATTGTTTTACTCTAGTACAGTACTTGAGTAAATGTACTAAGTGACATCACACCACTGACCATCCATCATCTCAGTTTTCTAAGGCTCAACTTTTACAAATAAGAAAAGACAAAAACAACTCTTATCACTTTGAAATTAATTAAAAACTCTGTATTCATTGCTGGGAAATCCAATTGCAGTAGTCAAGTTCCTTGTCATGGACCAGAAGCCCTCGGCTGATCTCTGGATTCCCTGTGCTGTGGCTCTGATCTCAGGTTAACCACAATGTGTGGAACAATTGATTCTCTGTCTACTCTTGTAATAACACAAAAAGGTGCTCATCTGTCTTTAGAGTTTGTGCAGGGGGTAAAACCAACCAGCTGTTCACTGTCTGGGAGGAAACACAGGGCAGGTCCTTTGTTTCAGAAAGCTCAGAGAGACAGGACAGGGAACGTCTGTCTGGTGGAGGAAGATAGATTATGGCTTACAGAAACAATTCATCATGCATTGATTCACGCACTGACAGCGGGGGTTTGAAATTCCTCTGACAGATTGAGATGATGAGTGGTGTTGGTGCTTGATCACAGGTTCAGTTGGCATCAAGCTACATCTGAGCTTAAGTGATTTACATGAAGAGAGAAGTACTAGGATCGTGTACCTAATTAACAGTACCAGAGTGTAGGAATACTCTGTAAAAAGAAGAAAAGCAACTTGTTGCAAAGTCCTGCAATCAAGTTGTTACTCAATTAAAAGTAGAAATGTATTAGCATCAAAATATCCTTAAAGTATCAATAGTAAAAGTAGTCATTTTGCAGATCGGTCCATATGTATTCATCATAATAGTGGGGTCAGAGGTTGCGCTAGACTTTTTCGCTGCCCGTCATTTTGACGGACAGGATCGTAACCTTTCCATCAAAATCCAGTATTACCCGTCGGCCTTTACACAACTTTGACGAGGGGGGGGAAGAGCACGCTCATGAACTCAATGATTTGTACGGCAAAGTTAGGTTTTGGAAACGTCATAGACGGAAAATATTCGGTTAACGCGACCTCTGAGTGGGGTAGAAGTTCATTGTAACAAAACATTTAAATACTCTTAATACTAAGTAAAGAACAAGTCTCTCTACTAAAGTACAGTACTATAGAGGGTGGTGAAAACTGCACAGCACATCACCAGGACGGAGCTGCCATCCATGGAGGATCTTTACTCCCAGCGGCTCAGGAAGAAAGCCCTCAGGATTATCAAAGACCCCCATTACCCCAGCCACAAGCTGTTCTGTCTGCTGCCGTCTGGCAGGAGGTACTGTGGTGTTTTAAAACATTTAATATAATTTGTAAGGCTAAAATACTGCTTTGCTGCACCTACAGGAGCAGAGATAATAGGTGGGTGGCCCCCCTCCCATTCAGGGAATCCCGTCAGCGCCTTCCCAACAATAGAGAGCAGGCCGTCAGCAGGTTCACGTCTCTGCAGAGAGTACTGAAAAGGAAACCACACATGCAGGAACAATACTTTGCGTTCATGGGCAAGTTCACCCAAAATGGACACGCTGAAGTGGCACCACTGCTGAAGAATGCTGGTATCTTCCTACGTTAGGAGTATATCATCCTCGGAAACCCACCCAGATCAGGTTAGTCTTCGATTCGAGCGCTGAACATCGTGGTGTCTATCTCAATGATGTGTTGCTAACCGGCCCGTATTTGAATAACACCTTAATTGGGATTCTTCTCCATTTTCCGGACATCCAACAAATGTTTTACTGTTTCGAAGTGAGCGAAGAACACCGCAACTATCTTCACTTCTTATGGCACCAAGACAACGATGTGAAAATCGGACAGCCCTGGCGAATAATAATAGATTATTCTACGCCCGCCGATTTTCGATTATGGAGACTGTAACGAATATTCGAATAATCGAATAATCGCTGGCATCCCTACTTGGTATCCATACCTACCGACCATGAGGCAATCGACTTAATAAGAACGCAAGCTTCTCTAGGGGAATCAAACCTCCGCCTTCACAAGTTCGCCTCAAACAGTCAAACATTTTTGAAGGCTTTTCCTCCTGAGGATTGTGCAACTAACGTAAAGGACTTGGACCTGGTCGGAGAGACTCCGCTCACTCAGCGCAGCTTGGGTCTTCTCTGGGAGATATCCACAGATACCTTCACTTACCTTGTATCCACAGAAACCAAGCCATTCACTCGTCGCGGTGTCCTATCTGTGGTCAACAACATCTTTGATCCTTTGGGTCTGTTGGCACCTGTAACCATCGAAGGAAGGGCTCTCCTAAGAGAACTCAGCTCCCAAACCTTAGATTGGGACACTCCTCTCCCAGAAGGAAAACGACACAAGTGGGTCACTTGGCGAGAATCGCTTCAAGACCCCACTAAGCTCCATGTACCACATACTTACTCCAACATGTCGCTTTTTGCGGCAGAGCACACTGAGCTATGTGTGTTCTCAGACGCTTCGACGAAAGCAATCGGAGCTGTCACTTACCTGAAGACGGTTCAACAGGACGGACAAACTGAGGTTGGATTCGTCATGGGTAATTCTAGACTTGCACCCCAGTCCGAACCTGCCATCCCACGATTGGAACTGTGCGCGGCTGTCCTAGCTGTTGAAATGGCAGATCTTATCCAAGACGAGTTAGACGTCAGGCTTGATGCTACATACTTCTATAGTGACAGCAAGGTAATCCTTGGTTACATCCACAATACAACCAAGCAATTCTACGTCTACATTCACAACAGAGTGCAACGCATATGCCAGTCGCCAATACCAGAGCAATGGCGCTACTTCCCGTCAAAGGAAAATCCTGTCGACCATGCGTCGAGGACCTTATCTGCTTCCTGCCTTGAGCAAACCAACTGGTTCACCGGACCGCCTTTCCTGAGATCACTACCGGTCGAGAAAGCTCCAACATGTGAAAAATGCAATCTGATAGAACCGGAAGATGACACTGAAATCAGACCAGAGGTACAAACCTACAATACTCACCTGAACAAAGATCTACTTACCCCAGGCCGCTTCCAGCACTTCTCCAGCCTCCACCCACTCCTAAGAGACGTTGCTTTCCTCATCGACATCGCCAGATCTTGCATACAGACGAACACAAATAGTAAGTGCAAAGGTTGGCACTCGTGTACACATCCTGGTACCCCAGAGGAACTGGACCAAGCAATGTATGTTGTCCTCCAAGCGACACAAAGGTCAGTCTTCGCAAGGGAACTTGCAGCTCTCCAAGTGCAAAAACGAATACCCAAAAACAGCTGTCTCCAACAGCTCAGCCCGATCATTGAAGACAAGTTAATCCGTGTCGGAGGCCGGCTACGACATTGAAGACAAGTTAATCCGTGTCGGAGGCCGGCTACGACACACCAACCTGGATACCAATGAAAGGCATCCCATCATTTTACCTAAAGACAGCCATGTATCACTACTGTTGACATGGCACTATCACAAACAAGTGAAGCACCAGGGTCGCCACATCATGGAGGGAGCCATAAGGGCTGCGGGGTTGTGGGTCTCGGGTGGCAGGAGACTCGTAAACTCAGTACTCTACAACTGCGGACTTACAGGTTAGTCCTCCATTTACATACGTGGGTCTGGATGTCTTGGCCCTTGGTCAGTTGCGGCAAGGCGGACCCGAGGGCTTTTTTCAGGCTGAAAGTCGAGTTGCATAAATGCACTCAGACGTTTCCTCACTGTAAGAGGACCAGCTACCCAGCTAGCGGGGAACGTTCTCACAACTTTGGCTAACGTTACCTATTGGTTCTAACAAGGTTTTAAAGAAACGTTTTAATCTGATGTTCAAAGAACCTTTTTAGGATGTTTATTTGTTCAAATAATGGTCCTATAAGGTTTAAGGTTAACTAAGACATAACGTTTTAACTGCAACATTCAGAGGATGTTTTGAGGATGTTATTGAGGCCTTTCATGTGATATGTTAACAAAGGTGGAAGGTTTTGCCTGCAACATTCTAAGGACGTGTTTTGGACGTTGTTGGGTAACACATTAAAGATGTTCTATATAAAACGTTCCCTCAATGTTACATGATAACAAATAAAGAACATTCTCCAAGCAACATTCTGAAAATGTTTTCAGGATGTTATTGAGGCCTGAGATGACAGAAAGTGTTTTATAAAATGTTCCTTTAATGTGATAAGTCAACAAAGGTGGAATGTTTTGCCTCCAACATTCTAAGGATGTGTTTTGGACGTTGTTGGGGTAACACATTAAAGATGTTCTTTTATAGAACATTCCCTCAATGTTACATGATAACAAATAAAGAACATTCTCCAAGCAACATTCTGAAAATGTTTTCAGGATGTTATTGAGGCCTGAGATGACAGAAAGTGTTTTATAAAATGTTCCTTTAATGTGATAAGTCAACAAAGGTGGAATGTTTTGCCTCCAACATTCTAAGGATGTGTTTTGGACGTTGTTGGGGTAACACATTAAAGATGTTCTTTTATAGAACGTTCCCTCAATGTTACATGATAACCAATAAAGAACATTCTCCAAGCAACATTCTGAAAATGTTTTCAGGATGTTATTGAGGCCTGAGATGAGAGAAAGTGTTTTATAAAATGTTCCTTTAATGTGATAAGTCAACAAAGGTGGAATGTTTTGCCTCCAACATTCTAAGGATGTGTTTTGGACGTTGTTGGGGTAACACATTAAAGATGTTCTTTTATAGAACATTCCCTCAATTTTACATGATAACCAAAGAAGAACATTTTGGAAGCAACATTTGGATAATGTTTTCAGGAGGTTATTATTTTTTTATAAAATGTTCCTGTGATGCGAAATATTAACATGGTCATGGTCAACGTCAGATTTATTTGTTGTGCGCTTTAATAAACAAAGTTTTTGCATTTGTTTGAAAAGGATGTTTAAAAGAAATCTGATGTCACCACATTTTCCTTTTTTGAAAAAAACAAGCACTTAATTCATGATATTGCATGTTTGCGTAGGCATGTCTGAGTTCCCAGCTAGACATTGTTGGTTCTAAATCTTTTTGAGAATGTTACCATTCATTGTTCTAGGAATGGTTTCATCGAGAAGTTTTGTTTTGGTTCCTAGAATGTACTTCTGAAAGGTAGGATAACGTTCTCTAAAAACATTCTTAAAATGTTTGGTGATAACATTGTTCGAACATTATACCCCAAGTGTTTTTGTTGTTTATGCACATATCTCTATTGTCATATGGATCGAATAACACTTAGAAAACCAAAGACAGACATATAGAAGAACGGACCGACTATCACTGCCCGTCCCTGAAACCCCTGTTAGTGTTTGTATGTGTTTCTTTCTACTGTGTGTCTCTCTCTCTGCCTGCTGGTATGCTCTACACGGCTGGGAGCAATCTCCAATCAACCACACCTGCAACCTGCTCGTCAGCCACACTATGAAAGCCTGCAGCCTGCACTCATTCCCTGCCGGATTGTTGCCGTGAACGGTTTGTTGCGTGCCGCTCTAGCTTTTTACCAGCATATTCTTTGACAACTTTGCCTGCTTTTGCCTCACACTGATTTTTGTGTCTCTCCCAGGAGGAATCCAAGGCCTTCCACACTCCCAAGACCAGCCAGGCCTCTCCACCCACCCTGGAACAACTGTTTCCCACTGCCGCCATAACCAACCTCCACTCCCAGCTCCCCTTTTCTAATAAACAAATGTTACTTTCACCAGCTGATTCCGTGTCATCCTTTTACATGTGTTAATAGTCAAATTCCAATAGTTAAGTAAACTATCATAATCATCCTAATGACCACAGTGGTCAGTCCACTTACCCAGGAATTTTAAGTTGAACAATTACAGGAATATTATGTCTTCATGTTCAAATAATGTAAAGATATTTTAGTAAATTGTTACCATAGAACATTTGCATAATTTCTTTAACATAAACCATGTTATCCTTCTCTAAAATAACATTCTGGCAACATAAAAAATCTAACTTGCAGCTGAAAATGTTTTAAGAACAGTAGGGCATAATGTTCTAACAATGTTATCAAAAACATTTTAAGAATGTTTTTAGAGAACGTTATCCTACCTTTCAGAAGAACATTCTGGGAACCAAACAAAAACTTCCCGTTGAAAACGTTTTAAGAATAGGAGGGCATAATGTTCTAACAATGTTATCACCAAACATTGTAAGAATGTTTTTAGAGAACGTTATCCTACCTTTCAGAAGAACGTTCTGGGAACCAAACAAAAACTTCCCGCTGAAAACCTTCCAAGAACAATGACTGTAACATTCTCAGAATGTTTTTAGAACCAACAATTTCTAGCTGGGTAAGCAGTTGAGGTCCGACTGTGGGACTAACTTCATCGGCGCAAGCAAGGAACTAGGGATGGATACAGGTCAGCTGGACGGAAATATTCAAAGGTATTTATGTGAGCAAGAATGCGTCTGGGAGTTCAACCCTCCTCACGCCTCCCATATGGGGGGCTGTTGGGAAAGGATGATAGGCATAGGAATCTTGGATTCTATGTTGCTCCAGCTAAACATTCGCCTTACTCATGAAGTGCTCTCTACATTAATGGCGGAAGTGACTGCCATCATGAATGCGCGACCACTTGGTACCAGTATACACTGACCCCGACAACCCCCACATCCTCTCTCCATCGATGCTTCTCACACAAAAGACCGGTGTTCCACCACCTCTTGGCGACTTCACAGAGAGAGATCTGTACACAAAACAGTGGAGACAAGTCCAAGTTCTGGTAAACCAATTTTGGACCCGTTGGAAACGAGAGTACTTACCTGGTTTGCAACGCAGACAGAAATGGACATCACTTCGCAGAAACCTACATGTTGGGGATGTGGTCCTGTGCAGAGACAAGCAGGATGTACGCAACTCTTGGCCTATGGCTAGAGTCTCCGCAATGTTCCCTGGAAAAGACGGAAACGTCAGGAAGGTCGAGGTCAAAACAGCCGACCAAGATGCTGTGAAGACATTCCTCGGACCAATTTCCGAAATTGTCTTACTTCTCTCAGAGGACAAGCAAGGCCTGATTGGCTTGTATATTGTATTAAGTGACCTCACTGAGGTCAGACGGGAGTGTGATGTTTTAAAAAATATTTAATATAATTTGTAAGGTTAAAATATTGCTTTGCAGCACCTTCAGGTGACTTGTAACGTTTGTTTATTTGACACTGTTCATACAGCTATTTGAATGTAACACTTCCTTTCAATCTTGCATCACTTCCTGTCATGCTGCCAGAAAATGGTAGAAACTCAAGGAAGCCACATATTAGGACCCATTTTCATCTGCATGAAAAGACCAATCAATCAATGTCGTAAGTGATTACATTTCATTGTTAACATGTTGTAGTTCATATATCAAGGCTTATTTGATGGAAAGATGTTTAAGAAATTAAGAAAAATGTAATGTTATATTTTATACATTTACAATGTAACTAATGGTGTTTGAATAGACAACACAAGACTAAAATCGTTTTGCATTCTGTATTTATTGTTACAGTTTTCACTCCATGTCATGGTCAAGGAGTTACCAGTAAAGTTTCTTAAAAACCCTGTAAAGCCCAAAAATAGAAAAACATTAGAATTTACTTTTTTGACCCTTCAGATGTTGTTGTAGCTCTGGAGCAGAAATGGAAGAGTTTTCAAAATGTTTACGTTTTGGTAAGTTTTTAGCAAAATGTTGTAATATTGCAACGTTGGGCGTAGGTGGGAGCAGAATTCCTGTATTTCTACTCAGATTGTCTGAATAAATATATTGAACAACTAAGGGTTGATTTGCAGGATTGATTGCTTACTTAGCCCTATATCAGTATATAGCATGAATAATAATCACACATCAGTCATATTTTTTATGAACAGTCATTTATTAAATTAGGAATATGGTAGTCCAGAAAACAGTTTCTGTCGTCAGAAAAGCACAGACGGACGTCACACTTGGTGCATTGGGTGTTTGTGTACCCTTTACTGTCCAATGGGACACAAGTAGTTGTCTGCGTAGATCTTTTAGTTCTGACCTACTGGATGCGTGGAGGCAAGCTTCATCACAACATCACCAGACAATCCAAGTTCAGACTTGGCTCGTATCCCATTGACACTGCCTTGGTACACATCAAAGTCACAGATCAATCCAGAGATTCTGTCTGGCTTAGCCTATTATCATACTAAGAGGAATGCATGCACCACCCCCTTCCAGGTGTCCCGATGCAACAAGCATCTGAATCCTATTTACATTGTACACTTGAGTCACACAATACTACCTGGCTTAGCCTATTATCATAACAAAAGGAATACCTACACCCATACATGCAGGCAAACCAGTTCAACAAGTCACCCAATGCTGTCTGGCTCATGATAACAGGCTAATTGTCATACTAAAAGGGATACATTCAAGTGTCCCAATGCATTTCAGAAAGAACTGTTCCTGCCAGAACCAGAGAAGAGTTTAATGAATTGTTGTAACTAATTAACTGATAAGTTACAAGTAGTTTAACATATTGCTAGAGATATAATTTCACATACTGCTATCAGAAATAATGTATTAATTTCTGGTCTTAATTCAAAATCTTAACAGAGGACACATTTAGAACTCAGTTATAGTGAATTATCAAAGACATTATATTTCTATTTGTGTTTTATTTCCATATGTGAACATATGAGAAGGGCAATCTCCATGACAGGTGCATGTGCTATTCTGACTACCACACTGACCCAGTGTTGTAATATTACAACAAAGACATAAGCTGCTCAAAATCAAATTTGATGTAAGTATTCCACAATAATTAAATATGTACATGTTCTAGACATTGTAATAATCACAAAACAAATATTTGAGGCATTTTACTAACTTGAATCTGACAAATTGTTGCTCGTTTGAAGATTCGGAAGTTTTGTGAGTGTATGGCCAGAGGGCAGCACCTACACATTT